>NC_045975.1:19775812-20077569 GCF_010909765.2 Amblyraja radiata | reverse complement strand
ACGGTGGATATGCAATGGAAGACATTTAAAGACTGCATGGATGAACTACAAATATTGTTCATCCCAGTTTGGCAAAAGAATAAATCAGGGAAGGTAGTACATCCGTGGATAACAAGGGAAATCAGGGATAGTATCAAAGCGAAGGATGATGCGTACAAATTAGCCAGAAAAAGCAGCATACTGGGAGAAATTCAGAGACCAGCAGAGGAAGACAAAGGGCTTAATTAGGAAAGGAAAAATAGATTATGAAAGAAAACTGGCAGGGAACATAAAAACTGACTGCAAAAGTTTTTATAGATATGTGAAAAGAAAGAGATTAGTTAAAACAAATGTAGGTCCCTTGCAGTCAGAAACAGGTGTGTTGATCATGGGGAACAAGGATATGGCGGACCAATTGAATAACTACTTTGGTTCCGTCTTCACTAAGGAAGACATAAATAATCTGCCGGAAATAGCAGGGGACCGCGGGTCAAAGGAGTTGGAGGAATTGAGTGAAATCCAGGTTAGCCGGGAAGTGGTGTTGGGTAAATTGAATGGATTAAAGGCCGATAAATCCCCCGGGGCCAGATAGGCTGCATCCCAGAGTACTTAAGGAAGTAGCTCCAGAAATAGTGGATGCATTAGTAATAATCTTTCAAAACTCTTTAGATTCTGGAGTAGTTCCTGAGGATTGGCGGGTAGCAAACGTAACCCCACTTTTTAAGAAGGGAGGGAGAGAGAAAACGGGGAATTACAGACCAGTTAGTCTAACATCGGTAGTGGGGAAACTACGGAGAACCAGTGGATGTGGTGTATCTGGACTTCCAGAAGGCTTTCGACAAGGTCCCACATAAGAGATTAGTATACAAACTTAAAGCACACGGCATTGGGGGTTCAGTATTGATGTGGATAGAGAACTGGCTGGCAAACAGGAAGCAAAGAGTAGGAGTAAATGGGTCCTTTTCACAATGGCAGGCAGTGACTAGTGGGGTACCGCAAGGCTCAGTGCTGGGACCCCAGCTATTTACAATATATATTAATGATCTGGATGAGGGAATTGAAGGCAATATCTCCAAGTTTGCGGATGACACTAAGCTGGGGGGCAGTGTTAGCTGTGAGGAGGATGCTAGGAAACTGCAAGGTGACTTGGATAGGCTGGGTGAGTGGGCAAATGTTTGGCAGATGCAGTATAATGTGGATAAATGTGAGGTTATCCATTTTGGTGGCAAAAACAGGAAAGCAGACTATTATCTAAATGGTGGCCGACTAGGAAAAGGGGAGCTGCAGCGAGACCTGGGTGTCATGGTACACCAGTCATTGAAAGTAGGCAAGGTACACAAAATTGCTGGGGAAACTCAGCGGGTGCAGCAGCATCTATGGAGCGAAGGAAATAGGCGACGTTTCGAGCCGAAACCCTTCTTATGCCTACTTTATTGAAAGTAGGCATGCAGGTGCAGCAGGCAGTGAAGAAAGCGAATGGTATGTTAGCTTTCATAGCAAAAGGATTTGAGTGTAGGAGCAGGGAGGTTCTACTGCAGTTGTACAGGGTCTTGGTGAGACCACACATGGAGTATTGCGTACAGTTTTGGTCTCCAAATCTGAGGAAGGACATCATTGCCCTAGAGGGAGTGCAGAGAAGGTTCACCAGACTGATTCCTGGGATGTCAGGACTGTCTTATGAAGAAAGACTGGATAGACTTGGTTTATACTCTCTAGAATTTAGGAGATTGAGAGGGGATCTTATAGAAACTTATAAAATTCTTAAGGGGTTGGACAGGCTAGATGCAGGAAGATTGCTCCCGATGTTGGGGAAGTCCAGGACAAGGGGTCACAGCTTAAGGATAAGGGGGAAATCCTTTAAAACCGAGATGAGAAGAACTTTTTTCACACAGAGAGTGGTGAATCTCTGGAACTCTCTGCCACAGAGGGTAGTCGAGGCCAGTTCATTGGCTATATTTAAGAAGGAGTTAGATGTGGCCCTTGTGGCTAAGGGGATCAGAGGGTATGGAGAGAAGGCAGGTACGGGATACTGAGTTGGATGAACAGCCATGATCATATTGAATGGCGGTGCAGGCGCGAAGGGCCGAATGGCCTACTCCTGCACCTAATTTCTATGTTTCTATGTTAATTCCCAATGTTATTATTTGCTTTAATCCATAAAGATGGATTAATTAAATTGTGAACACGTGAAACATTAAAACCGCAGTGTTCGATTGTCACTGCTACCGTTGACACGTTATTACAGAATGCATTTTAACAGCAAATCAATGCTCTTAATATGGAGTATCAGTACTGTATTTAATGAGCGTTTATCAATAATTTATTTTAAAATCTGGTGCGTACAAACTGGGTATCTTCATTGCTGTTCACAACACTTACATCAAATCTGAATGTCCGGTAATGTGGCGTTTTGACACCTTTAAACATATTACCAAAATAACATTTGATGCAGTTATGTCCTTTGGCCATATCTTGTCAGTTAGTGTAATGTTTAACCTGTCAGATGGGTATAATCGGTTTTAACAGCTATTATCATAAAATGCCTTTAGAAATTTCCATGCAACCTGTATATTTTGTTATGGATAAATTATGTGGGAAGCGAGAGTGTTTCTGTGCCAATAGCAATAACGACCCATGCAATGGCCATGTCATGGTAATTTTCGGTCCTTCACAGAAAACATGCTTGCATCAATCTGTAGTGTGCATGGTTAAGCATATATGTTACCATGATCCAGGATTTATTGACACAGGTTGATCACACACTGAATAATCCAACCACATCTTTGTTTGGAAGTGGAAAGAACTAATAAAAATTGCATTAATTGCAATGTGTAAAAAGAGTTGAGATACTGTATTATAATTTTGCTGCATGTCATTGTGGTATATATCATGTTTTGATTGGTGAATATGTTTAGTTTGTGCCTTTATTTGAAGCAGAAATAATATGTGAATGCTTCATTGAGCATAATTCCAACAGGTAACTACGCACTTCGTCCGAGCATATTATCGCACGCGTCATGCAAACCGTCTTAAATGACCACCGAAACTGTCATTTGGCAACCTAAAAAGCTGCCTAGGTTGGCCGGCTGGCAACAGGGGACAAAAAGTTAAGTGAGAGCCCTGCATTGAATTCACGGAAGTCACCACTCTGCATTACTAAGTGAAACTGTCACTTAACGTGCCTTTCTCACGTGATTTGATGCAGTTAAATTTCCAGGCCAATGCATCAACAAACTTCAAGTGAAAATGGCCTGATGGATGCCGTTGTCCCCATGCCAACCCATCCCATCTTTGTTTGTCTGGGCAGATCACCTCAGTCTGGAGATTTCCCCAAGGTAATAAGCCCATGCAAAATTCCCAAGAAGTTAATCTGCAAGTCGAATCAGTAGTAAAGAAAGCAAACACAATGCTAACATTTATTTCGAGAGGGCTTGTATACAAAAACAGAGATGTAATGCTGAGGCTCGATAAGGCACTGGTCAGGCTGCATTTGGAATATTGTGAACTATTTTCGGCAACATATCTGAGGCAGGATGTGCTGGCTCTGGAAAGGGTCCATAGGATGTTTACAAGAATCATCCCAAGAATAAGTAGATTTAACATATGAAGAGCATTTGACAGCACTGGACCTATATTCGCAGGAGTTTAGAAGAATGAGGGGAGACCTCATTGAAATGTACGGAATAGTGAAAGGCTTTATCTGGATGTGGAGAGGATGTTTCCACCAGTGGGAGAGTCTAGGACTAGAGGTCTTAGCCTCAGAATTAAAGGGCGTTCTTTTAGGAAGGAGACGAGGAGGAATTTATTTAGTCAGAAGGTGGTGAATCTGTGGAATTCTTTGTCACAGAAGACGGTGGAGGCAAAGTCGCTGGATATATTTAAGGCAGATATAGATATATTCTTGATTAGTATGGGTGGCAGAGGTTATGGGGCGTAGGCAGGAGAATGGGGTTAGGAGAGATAGATCAGCTAGGATTGAATAGCAGAGTAGACTTGATTTTCCGAATGGCCTAATACTACTCCTCCCACTTATGATCAGTGGTCACTGACATCTCACACACATCTCCCTACATATCACAAAATCAAGATCTTCCTTAATGCGGATTTAATTTGGACTCTTCTTCATGCCAATACATCCTGCTTACAAAGTACGGTACCACTATGATTTTAAATGTAACATTTCCACAAAATAAAATACTAAGGCAGCATTATTCATAAAGCGAAATCAGTCAATCTGAGAAAAAAATGACAGGACCCTCCTCCTTTTTCAGTCCTTCCAGCATTCAAACATAGCTGTTCCCTCCAGCACTCCCTAGTTCACCCTTCCATCTTCACCAATACCTGCTTCTCTTCGCATGGGATCATTCCAAGCAAATGTTGCAACACCTATCCTTTTACATCGTCCAAACTTTTTTTCCAGTGAAGCATCAATTGTACTTTCTTCAGTTAAGTTTGGTACTCATGGAATGGCCTCCACCAGCTTGAAGAAGCCAATCACAGATTGGATGATCTCTTATAGAACACTCCTATTTGGTCTGGCCTTCAGTAAATGCCCCATTTCCATTCTGGCCTCCCGGCCTCTGGTCTCCTATGCTGTTCAAATAAACCTCAACAGAAACTCGAGGAAAAGCATCTCATCTTCCAACTTGGCACAGCATAGACTTGTGGATTTAACATTGAATTCAAAAATTTCAGATAACAATCATCCCAGTTTTGCACTTCACATATCCAGCATTTCATTTTCTTCTTTCTCATTTTTGAGTAGCCAGATTTAATTTGTTTCTTCCAGTATACATGCCTCCGATTCACGCCCAAATTTACTTGTTAATATTCTATTGCCTTCTCTGCCCACTTACCAACAAAACTTCCAGCTGGTGCTGACGATGGCAGCCACGTTGTACTGCTCCTTACTGTTTTGTTCAAAAGGGAACTGCAGATGCTGGAATATCGAAGGTACACAAAATTGCTGGAGGAACTCAGCGGGTGCAGCAGCATCTAAGAAGGGTTTCGGCCCGAAACGTCGCCTATTTCCTTCGCTCCATAGATGCTGCTGCACCCGCTGAGTTCCTCCAGCAATTTTGTGTACCTTCCTTACTGTTTTGTATGTGTTTGTTCGTTTGTGTCGTCTGTGAAAACCTCACAAAGATCACTTACACGAGAGAGGTATTCATTGACATCAGACATACGGTACCTCCAAACACCAAATATTATAAACTGCAAACCCTTTTATATTCCGAGGGAATTCACCTCTTTTATTCTCGCTGGAGTTTACATACCTCCCCCCCCCCCCTGCATACGTGAGGCACAAATGCAACTCGCTGACCAGGTAATGAGGGTAGAGAGTGACTTCCCGGACTCCATGGTAATTGTTTTGGAGGACTTTAACAAAGCTAAGCACAGCCGAGACATTCCAAAGTACAGACTTCATGTTACCTGCCCCACCATGGGGAGAGAACACTCGATCATTGTTACACTTCAATCAAAAACGCATATCGCGCTGTTTCCCGGACGGCTCTGGGTCTCTCTGATTATTGTTTAGTTCGCCTTATTCCGACCTGCAGGAAGAAACTAAAATCTGCTGTGGTCAGAACAATGAAAAGGAGGACAAACAAGCGCATTGAAAACCTACAGTCCTGCTTTGACTGCACTGATTGGAATGTGTTCCTGGAAGCAACCACATGCCTCGATGAGTATACGGACACTGTGACATCATATGTCGACTTTTGTGAGGACAGTTGCATTCCCACTAGGACCAGGATCTGGTTCAACAACGACAAGCCCTGGTTTACAGCAGAACTCGGACAGCTCCGCCAGTCTAAAGATGAGTACTACAGGAGCGGGAATGCAGGCAGGCCAAGTACAAGCTGAGAAGAGGAATCAGAGCTGCCAAGGAAAGGTACTCCGAGAAGTTGAGGAGCAAGTTCTCAGCTGGTGATTCTTCCTGGTAGGGCTTTCAAGAAATCACCATCTACAATGGGAAAGCCCCCCCCCCCCTCCTTGGACAATCATCAGCTGATCAATGACCTGAACGTGTTCTACTGCAGGTTCGATATACAGGTAGGGTACCCCCTATCCCCCTCCCAAACCAACACTTAACACCTACTCACAGCCCGACTCCAGTCTGCAAAGACAGGGCCATTGTTCTCTACCCACCCTCTCCTTGCTGTACAACATCAGTCTGGCCACTTCTCCATCACTAACAATAGAAGTCGTGGAGGTGGAGAGGCTGTTCAGAAGACAGAAACGCCAGAAATCTCCAGGGCCAGAGAATGTTTCCCCCTCTGCCCTCAAGCTCTGTGCCGAACAACTGGCACCAGTCTACGCAGACATTTTCAACCAGTCCCTGCAAACCTGTACTGTCCCTGCCTGCTTCAAAGTCTCCACTATTGTCTCTGTACCAATAAAAACAAGGATTACTGGTCTTAATGACTACAGGCCTGTCGCACTGACCTCTGTAGTCATGAAGACCCTTGAAAGACTTGTGCTGGCCTAGCTGAAAAATATCACAAACCCCCTGGCCGACCCTCTGCAGTTTGCATACTGGGCCAATAGAGCGGTGGATGACGTAGTCAACCTGGGCCTGCACTTCATCCTCCAGCACCTAGACCGCCAGGGGACCTGTGCAAGGATTTTGTTTGTTGATTTTAGCTTTGCATTTAACACCATTGTGCCAGAGCTACACCACTCCAAATTGATTGTGCCTGAACCCCTCTGTCAGTGGAACACCAACTTCCTGACAGACAGAAAGCAGCATGTGAAGCTGGGAAAGCACATCTTGGACCCGCAGACCCTCAGCAAAGGAGCACCGCAAGGCTGCGTACTCTCTCCTCCCCTTTACTCTCTATACCAACGACTATTCCACAGACTCCTCTGTCAAGCTTCTCAAGTTTGCGGATGACACAACCCTGATTGGTCTGATCCAGGATGGGTAGGAATCTGCCTACAGACAGGAAGTGACACAGCTGCCGTCCTGGTGCTCAATGCTCTTAAGACAGTGGAATTGATAGTAGACTTTAAGAGAGATCCCCCTCCCCTCCCCGCATTCACCATCAACACCACAGTCACATCTGTGGAGTATTTTAAGTTCCTTGAGTAACCATCATCTCCAAGGACCTGAAATAGGGGGCCACCATCGACTCCAGTCAAAAAGGCCCAACAGAGGATGTACTTCCTGCGGCAGCTGAGGAAACACAATCTGCCACAGGCAATGATGGTCCAATTCCATACTGCCATCGTAGAGTCTGTCCTCACCTTCTCCATCATGGTCTGGTTTGGCTCAGCCACCAAGCATGACATCCGGAGGCTGCAGAGAACTGAGAAGGTTGTTGGCTGCAATCTTCCGATCAGCTGAGAAGGTTGTTAGCTGCAACCTTCCCCCCCCCCTTGATGAACTGTACACTGCAAGGGCCAGGAAGCGAGTGGGTAAGATCATCTCTGACCCCTCTCACCCTGGCCACAAACGTGGGTGGTAATGAATGAAACAAGCATGTTTTATGTTTGTTAACCAATGATCCAAATTACAAAATAGTGGCAGCAAAATTCACAACTTATTTCACCATTTTGAATGTATCGGGTACATTTATTATAAGCAGATTAGTCTGTGGAAAAGGAAGCAGCTGGTGATGTGTGATTTTTCTTAAATCACTTTAAGTTTTGAATTTGATCTAACTGCGCTCAAATGCTATTAAAGTAAGAAACCTTTATACAATGGGAAAACAGAGTAACATCCTATGCTACAGAGATGTTTCTCATTGGAAAGTTTTGTACAAGTAGTATTTTACTATTTTCAGGTTATAAAGATGAAGATAGTATTGAAAAAGTGTGAGAGGAAGTGGGACAGCAAAGAATGAAACCATCGCATACTCTCAAAGTGGTTAGGTGCAAAAGTAGAAATAAGCCTTGAAGCAAGTTCTTTGCTGCAGCTAGCTACAAAGGGAAGAACTTCAAAGGAGCATTTGCAATGATCATGGAGCATATCATTGATCAGATCTCTTGTCTGGATAATGGCACATGGCCTGCACATGTCAGTGGCAGTGGCCCTGTCGGGAAGTAAAGCCTGCAAACAGAACTAGTGCATGAATTACATAAGGAAATCCTGTGGTGGTGCTCCATTAATTGTAATTTTGCCACAGATCCTTTCAAAGCTTCATCAAGTAAGGGATACCTATTCTATGGTATTACAATCACAGAGGCTGACGTCCGAAGATCCTTCAGGGGGGTGAACCGTCGGAAAGCTCCTGAACCTGATGATATACTCGGTCGAGTTCTCAAAACCTGCGTAGACCAACTGGCTGGGGCTTTTGCGGACATTTTCAACCTCTCACTACTGAGGTCTGAGGTTCCCACCTGCTTTAAGTGGGCATCAATTATACCAGTGTCCAAGAAGAGTTAGGTGAAGTGCCTCAACATCTATCGACCAGTGGCACTAACTTCTGTGGTGATGAAGTGCTTTGAGAGGTTGGTTATGGTGGATATCAACTCCTACCTCAACAAGAACCTCGACCCACTACAGTTCGCCTACCGTCACAACAGGTCAACGGAGGATGCGATCTCACTGGCTCTCCACTCCGCATTGGACCACTTGGACAATAAAAACATACGTCAGGCTGTTGTTTATAGACTACAGCTCAGTGTTCAATATCATCATCCCCTCCAAGCTGGTTACGCGAGGACGTGTGGTGTTGCGGAGCACCCATCCAAACACAAAAACGAGTGATTTTAAACATCTTATTGAAATTCGGAGGCACAGCGGTACATTTAAACATCCTTGTGTATCGCTGTGACACTGCAGGGACTTGTTTTAAAAGTTTCTACTTGTTTTTGTCTTATCAACTAACTGCCGAGCTCCCACAACTGTGGCTGGCAACCAGCTAGGAAACTGTAGCACACCAAAAGGGGAAAGAAAATCTGTCTGGACTTTTACACCTGCGTCCAGAACAATCCCCCCCCCCCCCCCTTCCCCCTACTGCCTCGTCAGCGCTGACCGGTCTGGCTTTCGTGCGGTGTGGGAGGATTTCTGCACCGCCTCGACCTTCTGCAGCCTTGGAGCCTGGAGCAGACGAGGCCTCCTCTCTCTTGGCAAGACTGAAGGAGATAGGAGGTTTCCAACAACTACTACTGAAGGCAAATCCTTTTCGTTGCTGCAGGAGCAGCGAAGACCAGCTGGGATTGCCTGCGAGGTCAGCATCTCGCCACGGAATGCAGGAGAGGCTAGATAGCCGGGCGAAGAGGTGGTGACGCAGCAGTTTTTCGGGGGAGCCGCCATTATCATCGTTCGAGGCAACACCACTTTGCCTCCCTCCCTCGAACTGTTCCATATTGTTTTTGTGTTGGACTTGGCCTCGTGCCATTTGGACTGTCTGTGTCAGGCATTGTGTGTGAGTGCTATGTTTAAATTGTAGCGCCTGATACCATGCAGGTTCAGTGTTCTGGAAGAGCAGGGCCTTCCAGGAGCTATGCAGAAGTGGCTGCTTCAGCTGCTCCTCTTGCGGCCCGGTTCCCAATGAGGAACCTGCCTTTCGAGCATGGGATAAAGTGCTACTTGCCCCCTCAGATGAACCTGGAGGACTGCTCGGCTGCCCGTGGCCGTGGCGGCCAAGCCCGCAGGTGTCCTGTATGTGGGAAGGATGTTCGGGAAGGCAGTGTTCTTCCTCGAGTCTGTTGAGGGGGTGAACGTGGCAGTGAGTAAAAGGATCTCAGTGGGGCGAACATTCCTGCAGATCGAGCCATTGGCAACCACGCGCAGCGAGTGGTCCTGTCCAACATCACAAATGAGACCTCCGTCCCCACCTTCACACCCTGGGGAAGGTACTCATGGACATCACCCCGATATCCCAGAGGTTCTGCAGGAAGGAGCTGCGGCACGTTCTTTTCCTCCAGAGCAGCTGACGATGTTGCTGCACCGGGAGGAGGTAGTTGACGGGCGCTTCTGTGTCCAGCAAGATGGGTGGGATTTGACCGTCTACTGGACATCGGAGCGCCCAAGGTGTCGTGTCTATAAAGTAGTAAGGCATATTCAGAGGAATTGCCCCAAATCCCGGGCAGAGGCCTGCTCTCCTGGTGCCACTAATCCCCCTCACCCCCCACCGCTCCCACCCCCTGTAGTTGAGTCAGGGAATGCTGGGGTTGCAGGCAAAGAAGTTGAAACACATGGGGAACAAAACCCCGGTGACAAGTACGTTCCACCCATCCCGTTACCTCTCGTTAGGGAGTCTGCAAGCCACATAATCCAGCCGGGGGCGATGGGGATCGGGCAGGAGGAGGGGGTGCCACAGAGGAAGGTTGCTCAGGTGACCCCAGAGTCGGTGAGCTCCTCCCCATCGAAAAAGAGGAGGAATCTCTCTAGTGAGGAGTGGAAGGGGGATGAATGGGAATCCTCCAAGGTAGTACTGTGATGGAGGAAGTCTCCTGCTCTCTGGTTCAGACTCCGGTTTCATGTTCTGGAGGGGATTCTGGGGAGGGTGGCGATGGGGACCACTCGGGTGATATGGGGCAGGAGGAGATTCCTGTTGGGAAGGGAGTCCCGCATCAGGCACCCGAGGAAGCCCAGGAGAAACCCACCCAAGACGAGGTGCAGAGCACGCCTCTGGAGTTAGAGACTGTAGGCCGGGAGTGGGTGGGGGAAACCAGGCCTTTTCTTCCTCAGGACCTGGCTCTGGAGGGAATCCCTGAGTCTGGTGCACCAGAGTCCACTCTGGGCCAAACTGGGGGGAGGGATAGACGGTCGATAGTCTTGACACCCCAGGTACATCGGGGAAAGACCCCTCTGCCATTGGCCCCAGGCTTGGGACTGAGGTGGAGGAGAGACCAGCGGGTGGAGCAGAGGCAACTGTCGCACAGGGTGGGGCAGGAGTCTCAAGCACCAAGGGTGTGTCCGGGGATGGTAACTATCTGCAGTGGATACGGTCTAACCAAATAAATCGATTAAATAATTTCAGAAAAATACAACAGTTTATGTATTGTGCCAAATTTAATCTTGTCAAGTATGCCAAGCCAATCAACAGGAGCATTATCAACCAAAATTGGATACCAAACAAAATAAGGAGATATTAAATAATATGAAAGGAGAAGGAAATAAGTATTATGTTGGCAGATTAAAGCGAGAAAGAGCTTAATTAAGGGAACTCCGGAGTTTAAAGTCTTAGCAACTCAACACACAGTTATCAATAGGGAAGCGATAAAATCCAAAAGAAGTCTCAAAGTAGATCCTTTGTTCATCAACTAAAGTAGAGGGTTACATGGAAGAATGGGAAGAGTTCACTAGGGAAAATGAATTAATATTTGTAAAATACCAAAAGAGAACGACACTGAAAGGTTTCAACTTAATGATTTCATTAAGTTGACCACGTGAAGATTGCAACCTTTACGTGGTCCTACAACTTTAGGCTGTGCACACCATACGCAAGAAGAAGAAGAAGCCCTTTTCATAAAAGCAGTATCAATTGACATACTAATTTGAGGATGATATTCCAATAGAAAAATTACACCAATTGCATTGAGATATTATACCAAGTCCTATCTACCGTTGATTGGAATTAAAAAAATCCCATGGTACTATTTTAAAAAATAAGGAGAGTTATCCTTGGTATCTTTGCCAATGTTTATTTTTGAACCAATGTCTAAAAAAAGATTTTTCTGTCATTATAAATTTCATTTTATGGACTATTGTGCATGAACCCTCAGAAAATGAATGAATATACTGTAAAGTATTTTAGGACAATACTGAATGATGCCATGTGATTTTATTTCTTTTTTAAGATATGAACACTGAAATACTGAAAAAAAAATAGTAGAAAAGCAGTCAAAACAAAGCACGAGACATACTGAGACACAGTTGCCAGCTTTAAGGACGTTCAACAAAGGAGAATTTTACAATTGACATCAGGGAGATGAAGTCTTAAACTTTGTAATTGATAAACAATAAATAAAACATGATGATGCGAGTTACAGAATTTAATTTCAGGTGAATAAAACTGTGATAGAAAATTAGGTTTTTCATTCAATCAGTGGTATCTTAAGATTAGTTATCTGGGTATCTTTATTGCTGTTCACAACACATACATCTAATCTGAATGTCCGGTAATGTGTCGTTTTGACACCTTTAAATAGCAATGTTACAAAATTTTGAGATTTTAAAAATCAAGTCTGTAATTTATCCCATCAGATAAAGCATAAAAATAAGTTTAATTTGACACCTAATTCACTTTCATATCTCAAGTATTTAAAAAGTTATGGCCATTTTCATACTGGGAAATGAGCATCTTGTTCCCTATTGATTTTCTATGGACATAACAAAAAAGCTGTGATCGTGAACAGTCAAAAGCCCATAACTTTCTTAAAAATTAAGAGAACTGAATGAAATTTTCAGTTATCATAGATTGAAGCATTCTGAAACAAATATAAAATAATCTTACTTGGATGACCTGAAATTAAAGCATATAATTAGTTAGTTACCTAATTGTAGCTAATTTCAGACTTCAATTACTAGATCTAAACATCTATCCATTTCTTAATAAATGATTAACATTTTTAAATAGCCTAAATGTCCAAATAATATTCACAAATAATTCACAATAAAACATGATTTTTAAATCTCATTTACATTAATTTATAGACCAAATGGAAGGAATTTAGTGTTCAATTGCTGTAAATAAACTGCCCATTTAAATCAGCTTTCCAGTGGGTTCCTGTGAACGCGCTGGTTTAGAACATTCACATTGCGGTAGATTTGTGCCCCCAAATGCCGAGAAAAATACTGCGGGATATAATGGGCCCAAAATGAGCTACTCGCAATATTAAACTTTGTATAAAGGGATCTTTAGAAGCCCTTTTTAATGTAAAAATATACAGCATACCTTCAATTATTTGCTTTATGAGACCCTGCGGTTGCTGATGATCGCGGGTTTAGAGATTGATTTTTAAACTACTATAACTATTATACGAGGCCTTTAAAACTAATAATAGTTTTTGCGACGGGGTCTTCCAGCGATTTTTCGTTAATAATTAACAAGGCTGAACATCTTCGATTTGAACAACCTAGAGAAAATCGCGTTTTAAACCCGCCCCCCTCTAAACGGCGCCAAAATTGCGCACACCCGCAGCGACAGATTTTCAGCGACGCTTCAGGTAGGCTTTGCAACATACCTACTTTAAACATATTTCCAAAAGAACATTTGCTGCAGTTATGTCCTTTGGCCATCTCTTGTCAGTTAGTGTAATGTTTAACCAGTCAGATGGGTATAGTCGGTTTTAACAGCTATTATCATAAAATGCCTTTAGAAATTTCCTTGCAACCTGTATATTTTGTTATGGATAAATTATGTGGGAAGCGAGAGTGTTTCTGTATAACGACCCATGCTATGGCCATGTCATGGTAATTTTCGGTCCTTCACAGAAAACATGATTGCATCAATCTGTTGTGTGCATGGTTAAGCATGTATGTTACCATGGTCCAGGATTTAATGACACAGGTTGATCATACGCTGAATGATCCATCCACATCTTTGTTTGGAAGTGGAAAGAACTAATAGAAATTGCATTAATTGCAATGTGTAAAAAGAGTTGAGATACTGTATTATAATTTTGCTGCGTCATTGTGGTATATATCATGTCTTGATTGGTGAATATGTTTAGTTTGTGACTTTATTTGAAGCAGAAATAATATGTGAATGCTTCATTGAGCATAATTCCAACTGGTAATTACGCACTTCGTCCGAGCACATTATCGCACGCGGCATGCAAACAGTCTTAAATTACCACCTAAACTATCATTTGGCAACCTAAAAAACTGCCATGGTTGCCCGGCTGGCAACAGGGAAAAATAGTTAAGTGGGAGCCCTGTGATCCCCGTTTTGGATTTCTGTTACTGGGGAAATATTTTAACATCTTCTTTCCCGTTAATATCCAACAGAATTTTATATGTTTTAGTGAAAAACTCAAAACAACATGGCCCAATCTATTCAACCTCAAAATAAAACCTACTCAATCCAAAAATCAGGTTAGCGAACCACCTCTGAAGCAACTAAATGCTTCCTTGAATAAGGAGACCGGAACCATATACAATCGTAGTCACAAAGTCATCTGCAGCTGTAACAAGATCTTCCTAGCTTTGTTTCCTCTTCTCTTGCAATAAAGACAAACATTTCATTGCATTTACCAATTACTTACTGCACCTATGCCCTAACTTTGTACTTCTTGTTTGAAGGTACCCAGACTCCCTCTTGTCCTTATTAGTCTCACAAATTAAAACTTGCTTTTGTGTTTTTTCCCCTACAAAGTGAATAAGGTCACATTTTCCTTTTTTTTCTCACATTTTCCTTATTTTTATTAAACCAGTCTATATTTTTCACAACTTACTTTCCTATTTTCTTTATACCTTCTGCAAACATGGATACAATACCATCAATCTCTTCAAAATCAAATGAATATACAGTCGATAAATGAGGCACCATGGTTGTCATAGCATGCAAATCTGAGAATGATCCATTTATCCCATTCTCTGTTTCAATCAGTTAACCAATCCTATGCTAATCATAGAAACATAAAAGATAGGAGCAGGAATAGGCCATTCGACCCTTCAAGCCAGCATCGCCATTTAATATGATCATGGCTGATCATCCAAATTCAGTACCCGTTCCGGCTTTTTCCCCCCTATCTCTTGATTCCCTTAACCATAAGAGCTAAATCTAAAGGGCCTGTCCCACGAGCATGCGACTGCATATGGCAAGCGCGACCTAACGTGGTCGCTTGAGCCGTACGACCTCGCGGGGCCGGTCCCACTTCGATCGCCGGAGCCGAATGGAGTTGTGCGGAGCTGGTCCCGACATCGCGCGGGGCTCCAAAAAACTGACACTGTTCAAAAATTCCGTGCGGCAACGGCCTGACGGGCGTACGCACCGTCTCGACGCCGTACGCACCGTCACGACGCCGTACGCCTAGCGCGAACTTCCCGTGGACTTCGCTCGAACTTCACGTCAACTTGTACGGGATCATTCGACCTCCGCGCGGCCCCCGCTTCCGGTTTGGTCGCGCTCGCCGCATGCAATCGCATGCTGGTGGGACAGGCCCTGTATGGGGATCACTCGACCTCTGCGCGGCCCCCGCTTCCGGTTTGGTCGCGCTTGCCGCATGCAGTCGCATGCTCGTGGGACAGGCCCCACTCTTACTCACTCTTGAAAACATCCAGTGAATTGGCTTCCACTGCCTTCTATGGCAAAGAATTCCACAGATTCACAATTCTCTGGCTGAAAAAACCTTTCCTCATCTCAGTCCTAAATGGCCTACCCCTCATTCTTAAACAGTCCTAAATGGCCTACCCCTGGTTTTGGACTCCCCCAACATCGGGACCATTTTTCCTGCATCTACCCTATCCAATCCTCTAAGAATTTTATACGTTTCTATAAGATCCCCGCCCATTCTTCTAACTTCCAGCGAAAACAACCTGTCGACCCATTCTTTCATCATACGTCAGGCCCACCATCCCGGGAATTAAACTGGTGAACCTACGCTGCACTCCCTCAATAACAATAATGTCCTTCCTCAAATTAGGAGACCAAAATTGCACACAGTACTCCAGGTGTGGTCTCACCAGGGCCCTGTACAACTGCAGTAGGACCTCCTTGCTCCTAAATCCTAATCAATATATTACTCTGAAATCTATGGGCCTTTACCTTGTGTAATAATCCTATTTAATGCCACCTTATTAAATGCCTTTTGGAAACTAAATACACTACAACTAGAGGTTTAAATGGATGAGCCATGATCAAATGGCGGAGTAGACTCGATGGGCCGACTAGTCTGTTTCTATGATCTTATAGGTTTTACTCGATCATCTTCCTAATTGCTAATATCTTTATCAAGCATAATTTCTCTTTCATAAAACAACCAAGGAACCTGTGTGGCTGGCAGTGGCAGCAGTAGGTCTGGCCTGGAAGTGGCCAGCATTGGCACCCGGGATTGTAATGGGCCAGGAAGACAGTGTGTGCCAGGGATGGCGTAGACAGCAGAGGCTGTAAATAGCTGAAGAGGCTGCATGAGCCAGGTGTGGCATTGGCAGCCAGGGCTGTAAATGGCTGGGGTCGTGATGCAAGCCGGGGTGGCGTGGGCAAACCGGGCTGTAAATGGTCTGGGTCGCAGTGTGAGCCGGGGCTGGTGTAGAGCCCAATTAAAATGAGGGGTTACAGTATTTAAAGGTACCATTTAAAATAATAAATAGGAAAAATTCACTTTTGCAAATGCAGAGGAAATGGACCTGGCATAAGACAGTAAACACAAAAAAAGGGTTTGATAAGTCAAGACAGAGGAAGAAATCACTTAGATTGAGAGAGGAAACACAAGAGATTGCAGATGCTGGATTCTTGAGGAAAAACAAACTGCTGGATGAATTCAGCTGGTTAGTGGAGGGAAATGGACAGATTAATTTTCTAGTTGGGATCCTCCTGATGTTTCTCATCTTGATGAGAAACCTTACATGGTGTGTGGGTGGCCCATAGAGAATGAGAGTTAATGAAAGCATAGAAGGGTGAAACTAGGCAAAATGGTTGAAGGTGAAGCATTAGAACAAGGCAAGTGATGGAACATGATGCCATTTCAAAACAAAATAGCAAACATTTGAGGGTTCAGTGGAAGCTAGGAAGAAATTTTAGATATAGAGCTGACATAAAGTTACTCCCTGTAATGTTTCTTCAAAATGACAACTGCTTTAAACCAAATAATTTAAATTTCACATAACTGTATCCTGATATCAAACCATGAAGAAACTTGATCCATGTTTTGTGACTCGCTGATCTATCAAATTCATTCTAGACATGAAACCAATTCTTCACCTCAGATGAGAGTGTATTATGACACAGGCAATGGAAGAAAAGATAAAACAAAGTAATTTGATTGTGTACACTCTTTTGGCCTGCAGTACAATGTGTGAATTTGAACAAGATATTTTGTGTTCAGTTAAATGAATAAACTCGTTCTTACTTGGTGTCTTTACTTTTGTTTATGCCTTTGTAAAACAATACCCTAGTCAGTAAAACAGAAAACAAGTCTTCCAATGTTTAGAAGGGAACCAATGTGTGCACCATGTACTGCATAAAAGCGAAGGTTCTGTGGCATTGTTGGTACAGTGCCCTCCATAATGTTTGGGACAAAAACCCATCATTTATTTATTTGCCTCTGTACTCCACAATTTAAGATTTGTAATAGGAAAAAAATAATCACATGTGGTTAAAGTGAACATTGTCAGATTTTATTAAAGGCCATGTTTATACATTTTGGTTTCACCATGTAGAAATTACATCTGTGTTTATACATAGTCCCTCCATTTCAGGGCACATAATGTTTGGGACACATGGCTTGACAGGTGTGTGTAATTGCTCAGGTGTGTTTAATTGCCTCCTTAATGCAGGTATGAGAGAGCTCAGCACCAAGTCTTTCCTCCAGTCTTTCCATCACCTATGGAAACTTTTATTGCTGTTTATCAACATGAGGACCAAAGTTGTGCCAATGAAAGTCAAAGCAGCCATTATGAAACTGATAAACACAAATAAAACTGTTAGAGACATCAGCCAAACCTTAGGCTGACCAAAATCAACTGTTTGGAACATCATTAAGAAGAAAGAGAACCCTGGTGAGCTTACTAATTGCAAAGGGACTGGCAGGCCAAGAAAGACATCCACAGCTGATGACAGTAGAATTCTCTCTATAATAAAGAAAAATCCCTAAACACCTGTCCGACAGATCAGAAACACTCTTCAGGAGTCAGGTGTGGATTTGTCAATGACCACTGTCCGCAGAAGACTTCATAAACAGAAATACAGAGGCTACACTGCAACATACAAACCACTGGTTAGCTGCAAAAATAGAATGGCCAGGTTACAGTTTGCCAAGAACTACTTAAAAGAGCAACCACAGTCTGGAAAAAAGGTCTTGTGGACAGATGAGATGAAGATTAACTTCTATCAGAGTGATGGCAAGAGCAAAGTGTAGAGGAGAGAAGGAACTGCCCAAGATCCAAAGCATACCACTTCATCTGTGAAACACGGTGGTGGGGGTGTTATGGCCTGGGCATGTATGGTAGTAGCATACTGAATTTTGAAGTGTATAGACACATCCCATCTGCTCAAGTTCAAACAAATGCCTCAAAACTCATTGGCTGGCAGTTCATTCCGCAGCAAGACAACAATCCCAAACATACTGCTAAAGCAACAAGGAAGTTTTCCAAAGCTAAAAAATAGTAAATTCTTGAGTGGCCAAGCCAATCACCCGATCTGAACCCAACTGTGCATGCCTTTTATATCCTGAAGAGAAAACCGAAGGGGACGCGCCCCCAAAACAAGCATAAGCTAAAGGTGGCTGCAATACAGGCCTGGCAGAGCATCACCAGAGAAGACACCCAGCAACTGGTGATGTCCATGAATCGCACACTTCAAGCAGTCATTGCATGCAAAGGATATGCAACAAAATACTAAACATGACTATTTTCATTCACATGACATTGCTGTGTCCCAAACATTATGGTGTCCTGAAATTGGGGAGACTATGTATAAACACTGCTGTAATTTCTACATGGTGAAACCAAAATATATAACAATGGCCTTTATTAAAATCTGGCAATGTGCACTTTAACCATATGTGATTTTTTTTCTATTACAAATCTCAAATTGTGGATAGATAAATAAATAAATAAATGACGAGTCTTTGTCCCAAACATTACGGAGGGCACTGTATATCACTACTGTCTCATCATTGCAACAATTGCACATCAAGAACTGTTCTAGTTTGAGGGAGATTCTAAGAACTACTGATAATGTCAAGTTTAGATAAAGATAGCTTAAATTCCTGGAAACACTGCATTATCATCACAATTTATCAAAATCATTTCACATTAGGCTGCACTAAATTAAAGCCATTGAATACATTGGTGGAGGGAGTGGTCTCTGCAGAAAGTAGAAACAGGTGGGGATGGCAAGATGTGACTGGTGATTGAAGATGATGCAAATATTGGAGAAAGATGTCAAAACACGCTCTGTCTGCCAAGGTCTGCTGGGTCTCCTGGTTACAAACAATTTTAACCCCCATTCCGATCTTTCCATCCTGGGCCTCCTCCAACGCCAGACTGAGGCTACACGCAAACTGCAATAGTACCTTGTATTCCACCTAGGTAGCTTACAACCCGATGGTATAAACACTGAATTCTCCAATTTTCAGTAAAACTCCCCAACCCCTTCTCCCTTTCCTGTGCACCCATTTTCACACTATCCTGCCCCACTTCCTCTCTCCACCCTCTCCCCTTCTACCTTTATCCCCTCCCTTTGGCTTTGCATGTCATTCCTCTTCTCTCCTTTATCTGACATCCTTTTATCTCTTCATCTTTAGCCTTTGTCACTCACTCCACTCTTCTGCCACCCCCTCACCTGCATCCACCTATCATTTTCCATGCTTTGCCCCGCCTCCAACTTTATTTTCTGGTTTTCTCCTCCCAACTACAATCAGTCTGAAGAAGGGTCAGGACCCGAAATGCCATCTATCTATTCCCTCCACTGGTGCTGTCTGACCCACTGGAGTTACTTTCTCAAGGAAGTATGCCATATGCTTTCTTCACCAGCGTGTTGCCACTTTAAGGGAGCAATGGACTTAAACCCTCAGGTTCCTTTCTTCTTCAGCATTCCTTATTATCACTCGCTGTACATGTCCTATCTCTATTTGACTTCACTTGTTGGGATTAAATTCCATCTGCAAAATGCTCCACTGTAGTTTCCAACTGTTCTATATCTTACTGAAGTTTAGACAACCTTCCTCACTCATCATAACACCACCAATTTTTTGTGTCATCTGTAAAATTACTATATGCGCCTCATACGCAGGAGGTTGAGGCGAGACCTGATAGTATATACAATTATGAGAGACATAGACAGACAGCTAAAATATTTCCCCAGGATGGAAATATCAACTACAAGATGGCATAGGTTTAAGATGAGAAGTGCAAACTTTAAAGGGGATGTGCAGGACAAGTTTTTTCTTTTTTTTTTGACACAGAGTGGTGAGTGCCTGGACCCACTGCTGGGGATGGTGGTGGATGCACATCCACTAGCTCCAAACATAGCTGACCATTTTGATTGTTCAGGGGGTACAATCTTACCTTGAATGTCAATTAGATATCAAAAAAATATATGCAAACAATATATGCAAACAAGCTTATTGCCAATGTAAAATCAGTTAAAATATGGACCTGAATAAAAGTAAAAGTTCAAAGTGGAAAGTGTTACAACTTGAGTTTTATCCCCTGTCAATATGCACCGATTGATTGGATTGACACTATGATGTTCTGAAATAACATTCAATTAGACAGCATGTTTTATTTCGATACAACCAAAATAAAATCAAAGAAAATGTTGCAAAGGAGGGCCAATGTGACTGTACCAATTGATAATGAGCTGCCTAGCCTGAGCCCATGTGCCCAAAGCCTGTACCCTTCAAAAACAGACATGGGGTCTTAAGTACACATATATGCAATTTTTAACTGAGGTCATAGTCATAGATAGTCATAGAGTGATACAGTGTGGAAACAGGCCCTATGGCCCAACTTACCCACACCGACAACATGTCCCAGCTACACTAGTCCCAACTAGGCCCATATCTAGGGACTAGAGACAGAAATTAGCTACTGATTGGCTACAATCTCGCATATTTACATGCAAATGTTAATTAATATGCACTGTCCCTATAAACAAAACATTATTATTATTATTATCCCTCCATATCTCTCCTATCCATGTACCTGTCTAAAGGTGAAGGAAATAGGTCCTTCCTATTTTCTCTAAACCTCTCATAATTAAAATGATACAAATATCAGGGTGGACTAAGATATTTAAAATTATGAATGTGATCAACAAGATTGTACATGGGGAAATGTTTTTAAAGAATAATGGACATAATTATCGCAATACCATTAACAGATCATGTTGTGGCAAATACACATGTAGTTTCTGCACAGACAGATTGAAGCATTTCATTGATGCTTGGGGAAGGAGGAAAAACTGTAAGAAGAAATTAGGAAAAAGCATTCTGAGGAGGTTTGCGAATATTGCAAATAAAGACAGGGACCAGATAGCCAATTGCTGGTCCAATATGTTATATATTGGACCTATTTCCTTCGCTCCATAGATGTTGCCTCACCCGATGAGTTTCTCCAGCATTTTTGTTTACTTTCTTATGTTATATACACGGTTGTGTTTCTTACTTTCATTTCTGGTATATTTTTCAAATCAATGTTCCTTTTAAAATGTTTTTCCATGCAAATGTTCATAATTCCATATACCCAATTATACACCCAAGTGTAATCATAAAAAACATGGTATATTATAATTCTGGCCGTTAAATGACAATTCCCCGACTCAACAATCCGCTGCAATAATTTGAGTAAGTATACACTCCTTTGTTGTAATGTTGCTACTATATTCCAAAAAGGCTCACTCTCGTAACCAAATGCCACGATACACACGCGAGGTACCATCAAATTAAAATATTCAGCTCTAGAAGAAAATATATTTAATTATTTTCTCAACAATTTATACATGTTTGATAATATCCTCAAGAGACAAGCTGGGAGCTTTAGAGGGCGACCATACATTATTGATAAATTGACGTGAAATAAAATGGGGTTTCTATGCGACACAATATTCGAGTTCCAATTCAGGATGAAAACAGCAATTCTCCCGAGATCTGCATCCTCAAATTATATTACCTTAGTTTTAAACCGCGCCAGATACATTGCTGTGCTGTACTATAGGCAGCTTCAAATCATCCGTGCTGCGAGTACCTCTTTTGAGCAAAAGGCTTTGAAATGTGTACCACCAACAGTTTCCAGCTATCACAATTGGGCGGTCCAAACTCTTCGCCCGAGAAGCAAAACCGATAAAATTATTAGCGACAACCCCTCCCCCAATTAACGCCAACGTTCAACGATCCCAAATTTTAACGGGCACTGCAAGGTCAATCCACATGGTCAAGCTTCGTATTCTCATTGCGACAGCAGCTTGACGTCTGTCAGAACAAAAACAGCCAGCAGACCAAGTGACTGCGAGCGGGCCACGCTGACATACTCAGCTACCGATCTCCCCAACGTTACCACTGCTTGTCTTCTGTGCACACAGCGGGACAGTCAGGGAGAATACTCGCAGTTCGATCAACAGAGGCAGAGAGAGGAGCCAGACCAGCGCCCTTACCTTGTGTCGGGGCTGAATCGTTCGTTGCTGACAATTCGCTGCTGCGGCTCTCTCTTCATTCTTCCTGACACGGAGATGCTGCGCTGTCTCTGCCCGTTTCCCTGCGCGCTCGCCTGCGTTCGCGCGACATCGCAGTTCGCTCACTCGCTCGCAGGCGCGCGCATTCCCCGCTCACTCACTCACTCGCAGGCGCGCGCATTCCCCGCTCACTCACTCAGTGCGCGTGGCGCAGGCGCGCGCATTCCCCGCTCACTCACTCAGTGCGCGTGGCGCGGGCGCGCTCTACCTTCCGACAACCGCTCTCCAATCGCAGGCGGCTTGCGCGCAGCTGCATCTGCTCTGGTGCTTGACTGCATTTGGACGGTACGTGCATGTATGATGGGCGGCAAACTACAGTTATACACCGTTCATCTTGATTTAACATTTCAGCCCCTCCCAGGAGTTTGTTTTGCGTCCCATTGTCTTCCTGCATCCGCCAAACGGCTGGAATTCATGTCAGTCGAAAATACACTTTATATTCCACGAACATCTTTTTCATGTATGAAAAAAGTCATCCCACCGTTACACTGTGTTTTGGTCGACGGGAGCCCAGTCACTGCTGGGATCGAAGGCATTCTATTAAATACATCTGGGGTTTGATATGCTAAAGAAAGTTGGGAGCTCAAACTTAATTTATAAATTCAATCGTCAGAACCATCGACCTAACGCTGCAAAATGAACAGTTTAACAACAGATTAAAATATACGAGAGTAAAGTTAACATGTACACAAAGGAGAAATTGAATATGAGAAATGTAAATAGAGGATCAATTCAATGTGGGGAATTAGCTCAAATGGTAGAGCGCTCGCTTAGCATGCGAGAGGTAGCGGGATCGATGCCCGCATTCTCCAGTGGGCTTTTTTTGTTGATTGCTGCAGAAAACGTTTCAATTATTTACATTTCGCAATCTGTTAATCATTTGCTGCACAATCTTAATGTAACTACTGTACATATAATCACTTTATTTTCCAAACAACATTAGAAAACATAAAGTGCTGGAGGAACTCAGTGAGCCAGACAGCAATTGGACATTTGGAGAGGGAATGGAAAGGGAACGAGGAAAGCTCGCCTGTCCATTCCCTCCCCAGATGCGACCTGACCCACTGTTTCTGCAGTGCTTTGTGTTTTCCTCGAAATTGCAGCATCTGCTGTCTCGTTTCTCCAAACATTATCAATTTTGTTTTTGTAACTTTACATGCAAGGCGAAATTTATAATCATTGTAAATGTACCCTTGTACACATGTTACTAATAAGCAATGCTGTGGTTGATATACTTTCCAGCAATTTTATTTCATGATTGATATAACAATAAAGAATTCAATTTAAAAAAAACATGTTACTTCTCCAAAGGATTACAAAGATAGAATTCAATTAAGATACTTGCAGGGAGAGTGAGATATGTGTTCATGTTTGCTTATGTTTTTGCACATCAACCTCAGCAACTCTTTGCACTTCAATATTGCACTATAGGATGTAATCTTAGGCTTTTGGCAGCATTAACAGATTTGGACAGATTTTAATCACCATTCTCCAGACTAAAAATCTCTTTTCAAATAGGTTTTCCAATATTATAAAGGTCTGAAGAAGGATCCTGACGGAAACATTGTCTCTCCACAGACACTGCCTGCTCTGTTGAGTTCCTGCAGCATTTTGTTTTTTGCTCGGGTTTACCGCATCTGCTTGTGTCTCCAATACTACACCAGCTTTGCTCTGGCATTAAACTGGAGAGGCAATTCCCTAGCATAAGAATGACAGGAAGACTGAGTGGTGCACTGGACTCCATGTGGAATCCAGCGAGTCCAGGAATATCAGATGAGCAAGCCCCTTTAGGAGTAGGGGTATTCGGTCCCTTGATCCTCCTCCACCATTCAACTCTGACCATTGTTGATCTTTGGAACTATTGTTTTCTGTTTTAGGCTGTGGGCCAAGCATCAAAAATGTGTCTAGAAATCAACTTTCGTGACCCATGTCTCGAAACTACATTAAATTTTGCACAGATTTAGATAAAATATAATTGAGAAGGAAGTCGTAACTCGTCAGTGCCAAAAGTTGCACATTAATTAATTAAACTAATAAGAAAATGAGATTAAAAAAAGCATGCGCCATCTAGTGTCCAATGCCCATATTACCATGGGGAGCCTATTTCCGTGTTGCGATCTATTTAAACTATATATTATTATACTTTGGCGGATGTAAGAACGGCAACTCACAAACACGTATGACCACAACGGTGGTCAGCTACACAACTGTGGCGCGAAAGCGAAACCGCGCAAAAACAGCAGCCCCTCCCGAGTCACGTGACCGCTGCTTCCAAATGCCGGGTTCGATACCTATGTGCGCCAGCAGGCGCCGCTACATGCCCCCCCCCCTCCCAGAATCCGCGGTACGGAAACGCACGGGTAACCGGACGGTTCGACCGGAACGCGGAGTCCGAGGTCGTGTGGAGAGCGGAACAGTAGGGACCGGCAAAACAGAACCGGAGGGACGCGACAAACGCAAACGAGGGACAGGCGTAACAGAGGGGACCAGTGAAACACAACCGGGAATAACAGGTGCAGAGGGTGGCAAAATGGCCGGTGGGCGCCCTCTATGCCGCGGAGTGGCCACAGCCACCAGGCTATCCTCGTCGAGGAGACGAACTCCTCCCTGCCACCCATGTCCAACGTGAACGTCGAGGTACCAGTCCTCAGCACCCTGCACGGACCTTTGTACACCCGCTGTAAATGCGAGCGGTGAGCATCCCTACGAAGGAAAACATAAGCACAATCCCGTAACATAGTAGGCACATGCACCGCGGACGACCCGTGTTGACAAGTGGGAACCGGGAAGGTCAGCTAGCACTGCCGAAGCCGGGACCTCCTGATTACGGGTGGCAGGCAGAAAATCCCCAGGTATCCGCAAAACCAAGCCATAAACCAGTTTGGCCGAGGAGGCGTCGAGGTCTTCCTTAGGTGTAGTTCTTATGCCTAGGAGAACCCAGGGCAACTGGTCAACCCAATCGGTGCCAGTGAGCCGGGCCTTCAACGCCGACTTAAGGTGTCTGTGGAACCGCTTGACTAAACCATTCGACTCCGGATGATACGCGGTGGTCTGGTGCAGCTTCGCGCCGTACAGCTGCGTCATACCACACCACAGGAATGACGTGAACTGGGCCCCATGATCGAAAGCGCTGTACATTATCTCCGGGGCCCACAGCTTCCTGCTAAAAAACGCCAGCAGCAACCTACCCGCTGCTCGAGGATAGCACCCACCGCGACGTCAGATGATTCCACAGTGAGGGCCATTATGGCCGATGCCCTAGGGTGTACCAGCATGGTGGCATTGGCCAACGCGGTCTCAGCCCCCTCTAAAGCTATCTCAGTCTCCTTGGACCAAACCTGGTCTCTGCTGCTGGCATTTTGCGTCTATCTTCCGTTTTACCAAACATGTCTATTTATTTTCAGAAGTGAAGAACATTACAGTTGAAAGAAAAATATCTGCAGGTAAATAAATGCAGAAAAATCACTGAAATGCACACCATGCCTGAATCTGCAAAGGAAATTAGGATTCTTTTTTCAGAATTAGATTTTTCTGTCAGAAATTGAGATTGGGAAGTTGTGCCATAAAAAATAATTTGTTGCAAGATACGTTCCAGATGATTTGGTGGGATAAAACTGTGAAAGAAATTCTAAATAGGAATAGAGTGTTAGGTTCATATTTCATGGCTCTTGGCTGACTTCTTCTCCCCCTTTTCCCAAACACAGCATCCTTTGGACAACACAACTTACATACCCGAAGGCTGTCAATATGTTTGAATGAATGAATGAATGAATGAATGAATTGTTTAATTTGAAGCAGCCCCATAGAAGAACATATTCACGATTTTCAGAAACAGAGCAATTTTTAATCCAGTCTTGGCATTGCTAATTCCACAACAGCAGTGTAATGATTATCAGCTGCCCTTCACGTTTACAATGTTGATTTTTTTTTTTTTAATTCTGTCTGCTTTCAGAAGTTTAGCATTTGTGATAGAACTTATTAGTGAACAAAGATGAGATTTAACCTTGCTACAAACTGATGTGGCAGAACATTGGATAGCTTGACATTTTAATTTCCATTATGCAATTTATATTTAGACATGTTGGATCTTTCGCTGATGACACATTGACACATGGCCGGTTGTGAGCTGGGGGAAGGGATGCAAGAACTACAGCTTACAGATGGCTTTGTACAGAAGAAAATGGAAAATTTACTGCCTGGTTGAATCAATATAAGAACAGACTAATTCTAAGCATGATGTGCGTGCTTCAATTCTTTGGATATATAAAAAGTACAAGATTCTCACATTTATGTTTCCCATTTTCAATATCAGACCCATATAACATTTTTAATACATTTCATAAAAACAATAATCAGAATAAGGAGGAACATTCTAAAATAATCCAACCTTATTCTCTGCTGAACTTATTTATCAGCCTAGCATTGCGTTGCGACTTGCGATTTAGCATTATAACAAATTTCAAATTTGATTTCCAGATTCCGATAACAATGGCTTAAAAGTTCTGCTTCATGGTATGTCCTAATAAATAGTTTTTGGAGCGGTTCATCTATTATCTTAAAGCTTGTTGATTTGATGTTCTTCCAAGAATGCTATCAATTTTTACAGGACTAATTTTGATCATTTTAAAACTTTGTACATTTACATCCTGAAATAGAAATAAGAACAAAACCATTTGCAATTTTTACAAAAGCATATACAGTGTTTGAATGTATAATTCTAACACACCACCAAAATTATGTTAGTAGTAAAGAAGACTATTTGGGATTTCTAAACTGGCAGAAAACTGAGCTTTTAAGTTGTTTTTCAACAATGTTTCAAAGGTAAGAAAGCTATCTCCATTTAAGACAAAAAAGCCTTGTTTTATTTATAATGTGGAAGTGCATCTATGCCCATATTTTTCTAAATAAGCTTTCCAGTACAAAAAATATTTTATAAACTATGATACATGGTAACCTATTTTGTATTAGTTCCAAGTTTACTCTAAGCAGGCAATGGTGCTGCTGTGCGTAGGACTGAAACATTTGGGTAGACATTGACATTGTGATATAGTGTAAAATGGGCATCAATGAAAATAAAATCAATGTGAAACATTTTGACAACATTCACTCATGTTTCACTTTCATACATTCTAACTGCAACAAAAACAGTGTTTTCAGAAGGTATTGATATTCAAACAATGTAAATTAATCTATATTTTTACAAGATGGCAAACACATTCATGTGAATGAAAAAAAAAAGTTTGTTGTGGAGAAATGTTGAAATGGGAGGGAGAAATGAGCTGACAATGCCTTTGATCATATCCATCCCATTTCCTAACAGCTTCTTCTACCTCTCAGATTCTCTCTTTCCATTGATTTATCCTTCATGTTTAGGCAGATCTTCTATTATTTCCACTACCTCCTGTGAAATGGCATCAAACATATACTCTTTTTGTACAGGATTCTGAAGGGACTGTTACCTCTGCCCTATCTTTGTATCATTTTCTATCACATAGACTCGCACAGGAGATACAAAACCTTCTCTTTCAGCTATTTTCTTCTCACTGTCAGGTGAAAAAGCAATTTACTTGCATTCTTTCAACATAATACACTCTCTTAATTACTAATAATACTTATATCCACCATAAGGAAGTGCTCCAAAGGATGCTTATGGTGTAAATCAACTGCCTCAGAAAAGACCGCTTCAGTTCTCAAAAGAGATTCAGCATATCATTGAATTTTTCAACATATTGTTATAGATGCACTGTAAAAATTACCCTGACTGGTTGCAACTTGGCTAGTAAGGCAATTGCAACGCACAGGACTGCAAGAGGCTACAGAGAGTGGTGAACACAGCTCACAACTCTACCAACCATCAAAAGCATCTACTTGAGACACCGCCTCAAGAAGGCAGCATCTATCATCAAGGATCCCCATCATCACGGCCATGCCCTCTTCTTGCTGCCACTGTCGAGCAGGAGGAACAGAAGCCTGAAGTCCCACTCTACCATGTGTAGGAACAGCTACTTTCCCACAACCATCAGGTTTTTGAACTGACCTGCACAACCCTCATCAATTGGGGTAGAAGAACTGGTACTGTGGGTTGGAGTGGATGGGCTGGTACTGTGGATTGGGGTGGATGGGTCTTCATCCATATCTCTGTCACAGCAATAATATAATTTTCCCTGGAGTTAATCAGTGCCCTCAGTTCACCAGTCTTACTTGTCAGACTCCTGGTGTTAAAATCGATGTAATCTGACCTCTCTTTAGGTTTATGTAAGCTCTGCCTACTGGACCTGCTTCATGATCAAAAACTGTATTTGAATTACAGTCTTGCATTTTTTTAAAGTTTTGAAAACATTATGTCAACAATGACAAAAATGTATTGAGAACCTTTTTGCTGCAGAAACTGGTTATCCCACGTTGAAACAAAGAGAGGAGAACATTTTGAAGTACAAAAGTCATATATGGTGCACAATTCAAGGAAATATTACATGAAGTTCTTAACACTGAAGCACTGCCATATCAACACGTGCAGGTAACTGATTCTCAACAGCAGGGAAACTCTGACCTGCAACTTAATAAGTTCATTTGTTCAAGCCTTAAATCATAAAGAATGTCCTATTTAATACACCTGAATATTGCATTTGCTATAATTGCAACCAATGGATGCACACTAACAATTAATTTAATTGCCTGTCATTTTAGCAATTGTAACTTTTCACTCCTTGCATGGGGATTTTAACAACGCATGCAGATGTTAAACTTGCTTACCCTGTCTGATACAATTTCCTTTTGAGGAAGGCTATGAATATTGATGGAGAGAAGAAGTGGGACTGCCTCCAGTTTTAAGTTCATTGCCTCCTTTGGTTGTTTTCCTTTCTCTGAATGTCATTATCTAGATGTCTAACAGCTTTTTCTTCAGAACTGAGTTATGCAACAATTCCACTTTTGCATTTTGGCATTAGGAATGAAAAAAGCAACACTCACCAATTCCTGCAAATCCTCTTCAAAATATTTCGAGGTTGACGATGTGCTTTGTTTAACCTGATTTTCATTTGCAGTTTAACTTCAAGCAACCTTGTAAATCAAGTTTAGTCAAGCTTGCAGAGGAAAATATGGGGTGACCTTAACCTTTCCCAGGTGCATCTTTTCCCTGTGAATGCCAGCAAGTCATTTAAAATCGCTCTGGTCACTTATTTGCCCTGGAGGCAACCTGCTGGCTGCTTTATTTTGGTAGACACAAAATGCTGTTTTATTTTGATCTCCAGAGCAAGCACCAAGGATACTTGAACAAAGTCACCAGGTGTGTTTTTTAACTTAAGTATGCTGGATTTTAATGATGTCGTTGAGGCCGAACATGGATCTAGCAGGTTAGATGTGAAGTGGTTGTGAATTTCCTGCAAGCAAATGTGGTGGGAGACAAGTAATAAAAAACAACAAGTTGCAGATTCTGGAAGTTGAAACAAAAAGAGCAAATACTGGAAATGCCCAGCAAGTCAAATAATGGAATGAAACAAAGAGAATTTAAGATCAAAAACCTTTATTCAGAACTGGACAAAGAGTCTTCAACCTGAAATGTAATTTCTGTTTTTCTTTCCCCAGATTCTGCCTGGAATGACCTGAAGCAGAATGAGGGAGCACTTCATTTTCATATGTGCCTAACCCAGATTTAATCAGAAAGGTCTGCAAAAGTCTGTAGCCATTACTTGCATCTCTTCCATTCATGCTCCCTCACTTTTTTAGGAAAGTCTGTAATCGTGGACGTTTGTAAATGTGTAAATAAGATTTCTGGCTAATATCCACAAAAGTCTTTATATGCAAGTTTTGTGAATGCTAATTCATATTATAATGAGGGAAACAAACGACAAATGCAGGTGCTATACTTAAAGTCCAATTGCCTATTCAGAGAAGATATGGTTAGGGGAGATTTGAGCATTGTTTCCGACATCAGGATTATTTGGCTACTGTTGAGCGACTTAGGAGGAAGGTGATGGTCCCGAAGCCAGGCGAGTTTTTGGTCCCAGGTGTGAATCTGCCATCATTCAGTACAATCGCTCCACTCTTTTAAATCTTTATTTCAATAGCAGCTTGCACTAAATGTTATAACCTTTATCCTGTATCTGTACGCTATGGATGGCTTGATTGTAATCGTATATAGCCTTTTCGCTGACTGGATCGCACATAAAAGCTTTTCACTGTACCTCAGTACATGTGATAATAATAAACCAAATTACACTATTCCATTTCTTTAATCTTAATGTAATTTAGTAAATTTCATAAGTAGTTTTTCACATTTTCAATATTTTAAGAAATCCAGTTAAAAAGATAAATTTACAGAGTTGTAACCAAATATGTTACATTGTACATAGAACAGTACAGCCATGGTATCTGTGCTGACCATGTTGCCAAATTTAACCAATCCCCACCAATCTGCACATGTTCCATATCCTCCCATTCCCCTACCTGTTCATGTGCTTGCCTGTGCCTCTTGTGCAATCAAGGTGCTATTTTTACTGTTCTCTCTTTCCAATGCAAGGTCATACTTCAGAATGAGGAGAATAATCAAGAATGTTAGACATAAGGAACTGCAGATGGTGGTTCACTAAAAGACACTAGGTGCTGGAGTAACTCAGCAGGTCAGGCAGCATCTCTGGGTAACATGGATAGGTGACAATTCGGGTTGGGGCCCTTCTTCAGACTACTTGTGGGGGGGGGGGGGGGGTAGAGAGAGAAAGCTGGAGGACAGGACAAAACCTGGTAAGTGACAGGTGGATATAGATAAGTGGGGGTTTAGATAGGCAGAAGTTTTGACAAAGGCCTGAGACGTGAAGGCAGAATGTGTCAAATAAGTTTAGAAGAGATGCAAACTGTGAAGCCTGAGGAATGTAGGTATTTAGGTGGACGGGGGAGGGGATAGGGAGGGGAGGGGAGAAATGGTAACAAGCCCAGGTGGGACACAGGGAGGTGGGTGGGAGGGGTATTTGTAAGTTAGTTACCTACAATTGGAGAATTCATTGTCCATATCTTTAGGTTGTAAGCAGATGAGGTGCTGTTCCTTCAGTTTGCATGTGGCCTCACTGACAATGGATGAGGCCCAGGAAAACAGGACAGAGAGGTCAGTATGGGAATGGGTAGAGGAGTTATATTGGGAATAGGAGGGAGATATATCAATCTTAACAAGTTTATGTTACATATTTAAATAGACAATGTTGCCACCTGCTGGTGAAAGAATATATCCCAGATTTTAGGTTTTTATTTTTTCAAATTACTAGACCAAACATTTCTTACAGAAATAATCCATAATCCACCAATAGCATTAATAGTGATTTCTGATAAAACCTTGTATCATTTAATCCAATTGTAAAAATAAAAGAAGTAATTCAGACATACAACAAAAGGAATTACTTTTCAAAGACATTAAATGCTTAATGTTCTTATTGGTTTCTGAAGTCTTATGGTCAGTTTGCTTTTTTTCTAGGCCTGTCTGATCAGGTTCAACTATGGGAAATCAGACTATGGACAGAGAGATATTTCTTCTGAACACTTAAATTAGGTGTCTCAAATTATAAAAATCACTATGCAGGAGTCCATTTGACCCATATAGCTCTGCATTCAATACGGTCATCCCCACCAAGCTCACCACCAAACTCCACCAGCTAGGCCTCAGCTTGCCGATATGCGATTGGATCCTGAACTTTCTGACGGAGCGACCGCAGGCAGTGAGACTGGGCCCGCACCTGTCCTCCACTATCACCCTGAGCACCGGCACACCACAGGGCTGTGTACTAAGCCCCATGCTCTACTCCCTCTTCACTCACGACTGTGTTCCTGCATTCGACACCAACACCATCGTGAAGTTTGCAGACTGTGATTGGGCTGATCACCAACGGTGATGAAACAAAATACAGAGCGGAGGTGCAGAACCTGGCGGACTGGTGCGCACGTAACAACTTGTCACTAAACACCTCCAAGACCAAGGAGCTGATTATTGACTTCAGGAGGTCCCATAATGGAGAATACGCCCCAATCTCCATTTACGGGGAAAGTGTGGAGAGAGTGTCCAGCTTTAAGTTTCTGGGCACTCACATTTCTGAGGACCTCACATGGTCCACCAACACCGCTGTGCTGGTCAGGAAGGCGCAGCAACGACTGTTCTTCCTGAGGACATTAAAAATGACTGGTCTGGCCCAACAGCTGCTGACAACGTTCTACCGCTGCACCACAGAGAGCATATTAACGTATGGCATCTCTGTGTGGTATCTCAGCTGCACGGAGGCGGAGAGGAGAGCTCTTCAGCGCGTCGTCCACAGAGCGCAGAGGATCATTGGGACACAGCTACCAGCCTTGGAGGGCATCTACCACACACGGTGCCTCAGGAAGGCCGTCAGCATCCATAAAGACTCCTCACACCCTTATAACGGACTGTTCGAACTACTTCCCTCCTGCAGACGTTACAAGGTCTTCTACGCCCGAACCTCCAGACTCAGAAATAGCTTTATTCCCACAGCTATAGCGGCTCTGAACCGGCCCTGCTGAGTGCCCCCCACCCCCCCTGGACTGTCTCCCTCGGATGGTCACGTCACACAGCTTATTTATTTATTTTACTTTTCTTTTACATCGGTTGGAAGCTGCATACTAAATCTCGTTGCACTGACGTGCAATGACAATAAAAGATAATATTATTATTATTATATTTATGCTTGTCAGAAAAGATCTATCAATATACATAAAACTCTGATCTTTAAATAGGACGTATTTGTGTGTTTTTCTGTGATTCACATCTCCTCAAAAACACGACGCGCTAACGGTGAAATTTTTGCATATTCCGATAGAGATTTACCTCATGATCTTGAAATCGCCTCATAATGTCCCGAGTTTTTAATTAAAATTGTTCACAAATCTGATATTTTTAAAAGCTAACGAGCTGATGACGTCACAATGGCTCCGCTCCTCGCGGCCAGCTGTGCACAGTTTTCAATGCGCAGTCTGCTGGGCACTGTTTTTGCACGAGCTGCGAGTTACGTTAAAACCCCCCCAACTCGCAGTCGACTCGCACTCAGCCGGCTGCCTGCCCCGCCCCACCCTGCCGCCCACTCCCCCGGGCTCTGGATTGAAGCCGCGGATGAGTTACGTAAAACCCCCTCGTCCCCCACTCCCGACTCAGTCATTTTGTCGCCTCCCGATCGTAGTTGACTCATTCGGCCGGACGTCCACCCAGCCCCGCCCGCAGCCCAGCCGCCTTCCTCCCCCGGGCTCTGGATTGTAGCCGTTGAACACGCAGTAATCTGGTTAGGCTTCCGAGGCCCCCTCTCCCCCTTCCCCTGCTCTCCCCCACTCCCCCTGCTCCCCCCTATCAGTGGATAGGGCGGGGATGGGGTAAAAGGGGGCAATGAATAATATTAATCAAGGGGGGTGGTTTGTGTGTGGGGGGTGGTTAATGTGTGTGCGACACCGCAGGCCGCCCGCCCCCGCAACCCCCCTTGGTCTAGTAATTTATAAAATTAGATTAAATAACTAATGTATTTGTAGTATACGTCCATAACTCTGCGTGATATGGCTCTTCAAGAATATTATGACCATTAAATGCTTTGGTTTTGATTTTAAAAAGTCAATCTTAGAGTTAAATGAAATGGGAAAGAAATATTAAATTGCTAAAAATTTGCATGATGTGATCAATTAACTCATCTGACGCTTCATTAACTCATCTGATAGCAGGCAGTCTAATGTTCACATTCTATTTCTGCCATTTAAAAGCCTGATTCCGCATCAATTAACATGTGCCATCTCTTTAAACCAGCTGCAGGATTTCCCAGCCTCTACTGAACAGTTTGAGCTGCAACCTAAAAGTGTTTTATCTTATTTACCAACTGACGCAGATGTTTTCTAACTGAAGAAGCTCACATTCAAGTTTCCGAAAAACATAATTGCTGACTAATGGAAATCATTGATCACATCATGCAAATTTTTAGCAATTTAATATTTCTTTCCCATTTCATATGACTGTTAACATGCCTATTGTGCGAGAGTGCAGCCTCTACAGCTTGTTTTGAACATTTTCTTTTGTTTCAGTGAGACTAACATTACTTTATTTAATAATCATTAGTATATTTGATGATCAAATAATCCCAATTTTACCAATCACTGTATCCATCCAAAGATGCAGAAATATTACATTCTTATTATAATTTGCCGATCTAACATACTATTAAAATTGACTACTGAATTCCTTGAAATATTGGGCAGATTAGAATGCCCCAACATTAAAAAAAAAACAACATTTACACGGATAGATATGCAATGATATATTTAGCTAAAAATGATTAAAATTTAATTTTATAATGATATTTATATCGGGAAAACTGTTTCCGCCCGGTTTCGAACCGGGGACCTTTCGCGTGTTAGGCGAACGTGATAACCACTACACTACGGAAACCACTGTAACCACCTATGGAGCCACACACGCCCAATTGCAAAGAGGCGACGGATGGTAACTGGATTGTAGCCGTCGCCCGCTCCCGCACTGAGCCTCCGGACATATCCGCGAATATGACTGCTCCCGCGCCTCCACGTAAAGTCTCCCCTCTCATCCCCGTTTCATATGCATTGTTATTAAAGAGAGACAGCTCGCAGCGAGTGACTGGGGCACAAATCATTTTGTGTTGACATCGTTAGTGCCGCAGACTCTGGTGGGCAGGCACGACCTTTGCAGTGTTGAGGGACTGCGCCACTGTCGGCGGCGTCGGCATTCAGGAGAGATGTTCAAATGATATGATACAAATACAATGTCAATGATATAATACTAACAAGCCCAACTCATCCATGCCGACCAAGATGTCTCATCGAAGCTAGTCCCATTTGCCGGCATTTGGCCCACATTCCTCGAAACCTTTCCTATACGTTTACTTGTCCGAGTGTCTTTTAAATGCTGTTATAGTACCTGGCCTGCCTCTGGTGCCATATACTCACCACCCTTTGAGTGAAAAAGTTGCCCCTATTAAATTGATTCCATCTCACTTTAATGCCATCATCTGGTTCTTGATTCCCCTATCCTGGAGGAAAGACTCTGCATGTATCCTATTGATTTTATACACTTCTATAAGGTCACTCCTAAGCCTCATGCGTTCTAAGGAATAAATTCCCAGTTTGCACAACCTTTCCCTATAACTCGGACCCCTGATTCCTGGCAACATCCTCATAAATTTTCTATGCACGTTTTCCCGCTTAGTGACATTAATAGGAGAATAGGTCAGCTGAATGTGAATTTCATGTTCTTTTCACTGTCCTGAACTGCATTCTTCTACGGTAGGAAGCATGGCAACCAATTTGCGCTACCAGATAATCTGCTCTGCAAGTGTTTTCAATCAATCAATCAATCAATCTGATTTATTCATCACATACACAATAAAGTGCAGTGAAATGAACTTGCCAGCAGCAGTACAATAAAAAAAGAACACACAATACACAATAAAAATTTAACACAAACACCCACCACAGCATTCTTCACTGTGGTAGAAGGCACAAAGTACAGTCAGTCCTCCCCCATTTCCCCCCCCGTGGTTGGGGCTATAACCTCCGCCGTTGCGGGCGGCCAGATGACAGGCCCTCTCGTCTGGAAGGTAAGTCCGAATCGGTGCTTCCCTACCGGAGACCACGGCTTCAGGATGACGTAGGCCGCAGGGCGGCGGTCGGAGCTTTTCTCCAGGGACTCCTGGCGAGGGATCCCGCTCCGGATGGTAAGTAACTAAGCCCTGTAAGTCCCCGCTGCGCCTGCTGCTAGATGCTCCGCAGACCGCGGCTTCAACATGTTGAAGGCCACGGGCTAGCGGGTCGGAGCTCTTCTTCTCCGGGGGTCCCCAACAAGGGATCCCAGGCACCGGAGCCGCGCCTGCAGCTAGTAACTCCGCAGCCCGCGACTTCAGACTGAACAGTCCGCGGGCCAGCGATCAGAGAAATTTCATGCTGCGCCCGTTGCTGAAGCTCCAGGCCCGACTCCGGGAAAGGCCGCACCAATCCTTGGTGTTAGGCTGCGAGGGAGGCGACTTGGAAAAAGTCGCCTCTCCGTGGAGGAGGCGACCAAAAGCGGTTTCTCCCTTACCCCCCCCCTCACCATCCCCCACACGAGACACACTGAGAGACATTAAAACACATATTTGGACATACTAAAAAAAACAAAAAAAGTGTTGGTCAGGAAAATGAGATTAACTTAATTGTTCTTGTTTAAAACAGTGCCTTGGCATCCTTTAGTTCTAGTAGACCATATTTTCTGCCATAGAGCTATACAGCACCAAACTGGCCCTTTGGCACATCCATTTGTTTGAATTTGGCCCATATCCTTCCAAGTTCTTCCTCGTAATATATCTGTCCATATGTATTTTAAAATTCATAACTGTATCTGCCCCTGTAGCAGCTCTGGCACATTTAGACTACCCTTTGAGTGGAAAAAGGCGCTCCTGAACTCAATCTTAAATATCTCACCTGGTGGATCTCTTCTGCGCTCGAACAGGAGAGGTGCGGTGGTGCAGCAGCAGAGTTGTTTTACAGCACCAGGGACATGGGTTTGATTCTGACTATGGGTTTTGCTGCAAGAAATTTGTAGGCTCTCCCTGTACCTCTGGTTTCCTCCCACGTTCCAAAGACGTGCAGGTTTGCAGGTTAATTGGCTTCTGTAAATTGTCCCTGGTGTGTAGGATAGAACTCATGTACGGGTGATCATTGGTTGGTGAGGACTCGGTGGGCTGAAGGCCTTGTTTCCACGCTATATATGTAAACTAAGGAACAGGCTGCTCCTGTACTCTTGCTATCTCACTTTTGAAAGCCTTCCATTTGCCAACCATCCCCTTACCTGCAAAGAGACGACCCCATTGCATGACTTGATGCCTCCAAAATCAGCCTTGCCCCAGTTTAGAACGTTAACTGCTGGTCCTAATGTGTTCCACCACCAAGGCTTAAGTCAGTTGCACAACCTCATTCCCCAAGAGGAGGTCTTATTGCTCTAGTTAGACTATATATTGATTAAGGAAGCTTTGTTGCCCCCACTAAGAGCTTGCCCCCTCTGCAGTTCAGGTGCAATTTGTATCTCTTGTACAGATTACATCTGCTCCAGAATAGATCCCAAAGATGCAAAAACTTGAACATTTCCCCCTGCACCAAATCCTCAGCCTTCATCTGGCCTATCCGTGTACTCCTGTCCTCACTAGAAACTGGGAATAATCCAGAGATCAACACGTTTGAGGACCTGCTTTTTAAGCTCTTTCCTCACTCCTTATATTCAGCATGCAGGACCTCATCCTTTTTGCTAACAATTTAATCAGTACCGATATGCACACAGCCTCCGGTCACTTATCCTACCCTGTGAGAAAGTTCTACACCTGTTCTGAAACATCCTGGACCCTGGTACTAGGGAGACAACACACCATACTGGAGGTACACAAAAATACTGGAGAAAGTCAGCGGGTGCAGCAGCATCTATGGAGCGAAGGAAATGGGCGACGTTTCGGGCCGAAACCCTTCTTCAGAGTTTCTCCAGCATTTTTGTGTACCTTCTATCTTCCAGCATCTGCAGTTCCTTCTTGAACACACCATACTGTAGTCCCGTTTGTGACCACAAAATCTCCTGTCTGTCCCCCTAACTATAGAGTCTCCTATCACTGTAGCACTATCTGACTTCACCCAACCTCACTGTGCCTCAGAGCCAAACCTGGTGCCAATGACCTGTCTGCGGCTCCTTCACGTCCCCCCCCCCCCCCTTTCGCCCCCAACACGACCCAAAAAGGAATAGTAACAGGAGATTCCTGTGTTCTCTGCCTATTCCTTTTACCATTCCTGGTGGTCACCCATCTACTTTCTGCCTGCACTCTAGATGTGATCACCTCCTATGATGCTCTCAGGCTCCTGGACTATCCCGAGGTCGTCCAGCTGCAGCTCCAGTTCCTTCACGTGGTCAGTCAGGATCTCTCGCTGAACGCGCTTCCCACATCCTGCAGGAGGAGCATCGGACGGTCCTAACTGCCATCCCAACCAAAGCTACTCTCGTATCTTTGATCCCAACTGTACAAAGACTAAAGAAAAAGGTTACAAAAGTGAAGACATTATCTTATCTTGACATCACCCTCTGCATCTTCAACACAGCCTCTCCAAAGTCTCAACAGTATTACACCCCCCACCGTGTCTCAATACAGCCTGCCCCAAACGGCTGTTCTCAACAGACCAATCCATTACACTTTCACTTCTACGGCGCTCTTTTAAACCTCCCCGTTGTTGCATCTCCACCTCCTGGCTGGAAACTCACAAGCTCAGCTGTTCTCATTAAAAACGTCACTGCGCTGCTCTGTCTCCTGGCTGGGAACACATTGATTTAACATCTCACTCATTACTACACAGTGTCAGCCTGACTGAGAAGGAAGAATTTACCTGGTGCACCAGAGCCGATTTAAAATTGAGACAAACTTTGATGTAAATCACTCTTAAAATGGAGCAGACTGTCAGGTACTGCTGAGTAGCCCAGCATCAGATGGAAACGGTATGCTTTACATAACTTCTGTATGCTGACAACAAATTTCCACATTCAAAGTTTTTATCAAAACTCGTATTTGTCATTTAGAGCTGCTAACCACAAACTATATTACAATTTATCACCTACAAGTTTCTCATTTGCCAAGTGAGGGCCTTATGCTGCTCATTTTTAAAAACACTTGTCAGATGAATAAATAATTAACAGGAGGTAGTAATCAGGAAGTCGCAAAATCCTCTGATTTTACTTATTAATCAGCCTGGTGTAAAATGTGTCTGGTGTGTCATTGGACTATAATTGAAGACTGTAACTACAATAAGCTCTATCAGGGACAAACTGGTAGAATCATTGAAAAGATTTTTCACCAAATATTAAACAGCTATTTAATAAATATATTAGTTATTGTTTTTTTTGGTTGGAATAGGAAGAAATAAACCTGAACGCAATGGAGTGTCCATTCAAGTTGACAGGATTAAAGCTGATGACAACGCCATTGGTTGCCTTGCTAATGGCTAGAAACCTTGGGCAATATAAAAATCAATAGATGAATGGTGTTTATGAACATTTGTTCTGTGACAACAAATAACTGATCTGCTGGGAGAGTTGCTTAAGTGGAAATAAAGAGCTTCATTATTTTCTATTTACAGTAAAAAATATGCTTTTTGGTGACATTCCACTGCATGGCGTACTTCACCAGAGGCTACCTCTTACAGCTCTGCCCATTCAATAGCACATTTAAAGGATGAATTTCAACGGACAAAAAAAACATGCACGTTTAACAAAAATATTTTGTTATAAAAATCAACAGCATCTTTATTACAAACGTAGACATGTTGCCTTTACAAACATTTATACAAGGAAATAGAAGCATAGAGTTTCAACATGCAAGAGCCAGTGAACCAGAGTTGAAAGTTAAAATAGACCAAATGTTGGCCACAAATTTAAAAATCAGAGAAAAATATTATTTAGCACAAAGACTGCTGACTAAGAAAGTAAAGTCAACCTCATTGAGTTGCCAGTAAAAAGCTAAAAGGCTGCTATAGTCAGTCTATTTGCATTGGACTTTTCAAAACTTGTAACTGCAGAATTTCCATGCAGTCGAGCACTTTTAAAAGATCAAATCTGTCAGTGATTCTACTTATTTCCTGTTTGAGTATTTTATAGTATTTATGGCAATGCATTAAAGCATTTTTTTCAGAAAACTACATTTTGTTTGTTGAGTCCCACTGTGAAATGTGCTCCTAATATCAACATTCATGCCAACTATGTATCACTATTTTGTGAAATGCAGCACAACAGTATCACTGGAGATGGGAGAGTGTGTGGGTGAAGGGAGAGGGTCTGCAATTTCTTACTACAATCAAATCCCAGCAAATATGATTTTATTATATGTTGTAGAATCCAAGGTTTGGGCACCTTTCATGGAACAGTGAATATAAATCTTATCAAAATTTTTTTTTAAATGTTGGATGTCCTTCGGTAAGGTTTAAACATACTTAGGAAAAATAAATCACATTTATATCAAAATGTATTTGTTGATGTTAAATAGCACCAACACCTCCCAAAAGATGGAAACAGAATTTTACATTGAGTTCTAATTGTTGCTCTTGCTTTCTATTGGACCAATAACCTAGAATGATCCAACTCTTGTAATCACTTCCATCCCAATTATCTCTTCCTCACTCTATCAGTATTCCCATTTCCCTCATATCCATTTCAACCCTTCTCCAATGCTTCAATCAATCATCTATCATCATACACTTCTACATCCCCGAGTCCCTGCATCTTCCTCTGCTTTCACAATTTATCAAGTTTCCTTTAAGGAAGATAACGATTACTTCATTGTCTGTGACAATGTGACAAACTGCAGCATAAAGACTGTCTATATTAATCGTCAAGATAGTTCAACATTTTAGAAACCTATGTTTTTCTTACTTTCTTTGCTGCTGTAAAAAAATATGGATGTCTAAATGGCCCAAGCAGAGTATTTCCTTTGCAAAGCTCTTGTTGGATTTTTACAACTTTTCAGTCTTTACTGTGACATAGAGCCAACATTCTACATAATATTTTCACTTTGATCCAGTACCATAAAATAGAAAGAGGCCAATTAACCCAACTTGTCCTTATGGGTTGATGCTCCAAAGAGCTACCTCGACCCAAAACATCACCCATTCCTTCTCTCCAGAGATGCTGCTGGTCCTGCTGAGTTACTCCAGCATTTTGTTTCTATCTTCACATTCTAACTACTTCTTCTACCCCTCCCTATATTCATTGTCACTGTTATTTGCTTCAGTGGTCCTGGGGCAGTAAATTTTACATTTACACCAGTGTGCAAAGATATTGCTTAGAAAATTAATTATTCTATTAACTGTCTGTGTTTATTGACTTGAAAGGCTTAACTAAAAGTAGGCACTGTGCCTTTATAACAAGTCTATGTAAAATGTTAAACGAGCCCCATTAAGTATTATTGTTTCCATGGAAAATAATAACCCATCTGTTCAAGCTTTCCCAGTAGTTGCATCACGTAATGAATTTTGTACTCCTTCAATGCATTTATGCTTTCTTGTAGATTTTGTATCAGAACTGCTTGCAGTACTCCAAATGTGACTATGCAAGGAGTATACAAATGTAACATTACCTTTTCTGCACCTTAATTGGAGTTGCTTTCTTAAAAAATGTATTATGTCTCTATGCCAAGATCTCATTATTCTACTTGGCCAAATTATTATTTTGTGTAATATCTATCTTTAGTTGTTTTTTTTTTTTCATTGCTTTACCTCATTGTACTCACACGTTGAGGGAATGACATGAATACTAAATAGTTGATTAAACTAAACATAGATAAGTATTTGAATTATTTTCAATTTATTAAAAATCAAAATACAACTGAATTTAACATACATTAATTCTCTGGATCTTTAAAAAGCAGATTTTCTAGACTGACCACAGGACACGTAGCAATGGTTTCACGTAGCTGACCTTCGGTCCCTCTCATTTATCTACTGTACTGCAATAACACCTTGAGTTACTGCTCAAACATAGCGTATTTGTTCAGAGTTAAGATGCGTATCAAAATTTGTGATTCCTCACTCATTACTAAATTGAGGAACTTCCTATGGGGATTGGGGAACAGACTTGAACAGATGCTTGGGGATCCGAGGAACTTTTGGGGCAAAGAATGAAGAATGGTGGATTGAACCCTGTGTCCAACAACGAGTAACTGAATGAAAGGAGTATTGCCAAGACAGGAAGCTGGTTCTTTCTATATGTCAATTACAAGACTGGATTGATGTGGTTAAATATAATTAAATAAAAAGTAAGTTAACAAAGCTCACAAATCTCCAAGTATTGGCAAGAATGTTTGAACTTGATTTTATGGAGGTGGAATAGTATTTAAATTTTGCACAATTTATGTTGAATAAAGATAGAATTTAAAATGATCAAATAGGAATGCTGATTGTAAGATTCCATACTATTCACAACTATACAACACTCTAAGATATTTAGTGGGTACACAAAGTTATGGTACAGGACAGACAGACGTTACGATCTTAACAAAATGCATAGTAACCATTAGCACAAATAATAAAGTAGATTAAAGGTACTTCAATATGGGTACGGGTGAAACGTCTACAGGTTTATTTCTCTGATTCGAAGTTGGAAATGAAATGGGTCCAAAAACAAAGGTTTAATGATTACAACTCAGTGGTAGCACATAAAGCATCTGAATGGCTTTATTCCAGGTAGTACACATGCAACAGGGATAACAGAGAGTAGAATTGACAGTGAAGAAGTATTTTTAATCAGCATTCATGTTCAGGTTAATAATAACTAAAAATAAATACAACATTTAAGAGATCTACAATGAAATTATGTTATTTATCTAAAAGGACTCTGAACTTGGGAGAACACTAATGCAATCTAAAAGGACTCTGAACTTGGGAGAACACTAATGCAATTATCAAGAAAGCTCTAGCATCAGCGCTTCTACTTCCTGAGAAGATTACGGAGAGTCGGTTTGTCAAGGAGGACTCTCTCTAACTTCTACAGGTGCACAGTAGAGAGCATGCTGACCGGTTGCATCGTGGCTTGGTTCGGCAACTTGAGCGCCCTGGAGAGGAAAAGACTACAAAAAGTAGTAAACACTGCCCAGTCCATCATCGGCTCTGACCTTCCTTCCATCGAGGGGATTTATCGCAGTTGCTGCCTCAAAAGGGCTGGCAGTATCATCAAAGACCCACACCATCCTGGCCACACACTCATCTCCCTGCTACCTTCAGGTAGAAGGTACAGGATCCTGAAGACTGCAACAGCCAGGTTCAGGAATAGCTACTTCCCCACAGCCATCAGGCTATTAAACCTGGCTCGGACAAAACTCTGATTATAAATAACCCATTATCTGTTATTTGCACTTTATCAGTTTATTTATTCATGTGTGTATATATTTATATTATGGTATATAGACACACTGATCTGTTTTGTAGTAAATGCCTACTATGTTCTGTGTGCTGAAGCTAAGCAAGAATTTCATTGTCCTGTCAGGGACACATGACAATAAACTCACTTGAACTTGAACTTGGATCTGAGGAACACCATTTTAAGGATGTTGATGAGATGTTGAAGGCTTTTCATTGGAATTAAGGAGGTTAATGACAAACAATGTTGCCAATGAGCAATGTGTTTTTTTGTGGAGATTGTGGTGAGGCTGAAGATAAAAATTCAAAATTAAAACCTTTATCAGAACAGTCCTTGCAACAAGCAACTTTTCTTCACTTGGAGCCACTGTATCCAACCAGTTTTACTAGGTTCTGGTTCAAATTCAGATTTATTGTTGTGCATATATTGTTTATGGCTTAAATTTAATTTCCTTCCTATTCTTTGATGTATGGCTTAAATTTGTTTCCTTCCTATTCTTTGATCATCTCAATATTTGTCCACTTTTCATCCCTGATTAGAATTGTGTTGGCTTATTTAATATTAGAACAGAAGCAAACTAGTATACTGTGAAGGAAAGAACCAGATGCTGGTTTAAATTGAAGGTAGACATAAAATGCTGGAATAACTCAGTCTGAAGAAGGGTTTCGGCCCGAAACGTTGCCTATTTCCTTCGCTCCATAGATGCTGCCGCACCCGCTGAGTTTCTCCAGCACTTTTGTCTACCTGCTGGTCAATTCATCCCTTCCCACCCAAATCACCCCCTCCAAGGCAGGGTCAGGCAGCATCTCTGGAGAGAAGGAATGGGTGCCGTTGGGAAGGGGGAGGGGATGGAGAGAGAAAGCAAGGGCTGTCTGGTTAGAGAAGTCAATGTTCATAGCGCTGGGGTGTAACATCCCCAAGCAAAATATGAGGTGCTGTTCCTCCAATTTGCGCTGGGCCTCACTCTGACAATGAAGGAGGCTTAGGACAGAAAGGTCAGATTGGGAATGGGTCAGGGAGTTGAAGCGCTGAGCCAATGGGAGATCAGGTAGGTTAAGACGGACTGAGCGGAGGTGTTCAGCGAAACAATCGCAGAGCCCACGCTTGGTCTCGCCGATGTAGAGATGTTGACACCTGGAACAGTGGATACAGGAGATGAGGTTGGAGGAGGTGCAAGTGAACCTCTGCCTCACCTGGGAAGATTGTTTGGGTCCTTGGATGGAGTCGAGGGGTAAAGGTAAAGGGTCAGGTGTTGCATCTCCTGCGGTTGCAGGGGAAAGTACCTGGGTGGGGGTGGTTTGGGTGGGAAGGGATGAGTTGATCAGGGAATTTCGGAGGGAATGGTCTTTGCGGAAAGCAGAAAGGGGTGGAGATAGGAAGATGTGGCCAGTAGTGGAATCCCGTTGGAGGTGGCGAAAATGTTGGAGGATTATATGTTGTATTCTGTGACTTTGTAAATCACTACTTGTTTTAACAACCTGACTGAGAATGTTATTACTAACGGTTGCGAAGGTGGGAACAAAATGATTTTAATTAGAAAAAAATCCATAGGAACAAAAGAAAAAGAAGTTTTTTTTAAGCAGTGATTGGAATATATCTACCACAAGTGGGATTAAATTGCTTTAAAAGAGAATTAAACAGTTGAACTGAAATGGGAAATATTACACATGTTAGAGAGATTACATAATAAACAAATTTAATTAGATGCATCTTTGAAAAATACATCTTAATCCTAAACTTAATGGCCCTTTTCTATTTAAATATTTGACATATTGCATAAAACTAAAAAAGATTGTTGCACAAATACACACAAAATATAGCAATTAATCAGTAATTTGGCCGAACCTTGAAAAATTGAGCAGCTGACCATATTAAACTTTCCCAGATCAGCAGGGCTATTACTTACATCAGAAACAGCATGTATCATGCAATATGGGAAAATACAGGAACCATTCTCACCTCACAGTAAATCCTGGGGTGGAAGATTGCAACCTTCACGTGGTCCGCCCTGGTTCGACGAATGCAATCAACCCGGCGTGCACAATCAAATAAGATCAAATAGAACAAGTAGTCCTATAACTTTAGGCTGTGTACTCCATATGCAAGAAGAAGAAGACAGTAAATCCTTCTCCTCTACCCAATTTTTTACACTGAGGTTTTCACATAATTTTACTGAGATCACAGTGACAACAAATTGTACATTTCAAATCTCACGTACACACATGCATTTATAATAAACTGACAGGAAAACCTATCGATTAATAATTCAAATGAGGCATAAGGTTAAAATTAAAATGGAGGAGCTAAGCATGTTTACTAGAAATTAATTCCCAGTTCGTGGTGCAAAATTGGCTAAACAAAAATAACTGAGATATTATGGGATGAATTTCAGAAGCAGACAAAAATGCACTGAGAAGACCCAAGCCTTTAGTGTTACCAATCCTATGACTTTCTCGCCAATCGCCATTTATTGGTTAGGAATTAATTTTTCACCATTTTTTTCCCAATAGGGCATTGTTTATTATGTTAATTTTATTACTGTTTGTGGGTATTTTCGGTTACTTAAAATAAGCCGTCAGATAAAATCTCAGTTCTATGAAGCACAATTGAAATCAGTAATAACAGCAACATGCACATTCAAGTCCGATTAACTTACAAAAATGTTCCACCTTGTCTCAGGACACCATTGTCAAATCACTAACCAGCGCAATGTACAAATGGGTGTGATTGGTGTTTTGAAGGCATTCTTGAAGAAAAGTGAATGGTAATGTGAATTCTGTACTTAATAACCAGCATGGTATAATGTCCCTTACTGTAATTAATGATGAAAAGAATCCACCAATTATTCCTCTAAGGAATTTATTTTTCTTAAATCTGATAAATGGCAAATAAAATTCAAGTCCCACTTTAAAAAATATTAGTGATCTGTTTGTTTATAACATTAAAACGTGGTTTACACCTAACAACAACCAATGTGAATCCGACTTGTTTCCCATAACTTTTCTCCAATCAAAACCCAACTCTACCATCATTCAGAGAATCCCATTCAGGTTGCACACCTATACCAACTCTAAGCGGAATCACAGAGAAGAAAATACACCGTCTCTAATGCGTTTGGTGCTGAGCTGGCCCTGAACCTGACACCTATAGTCTGGGAGGGGAGGTGCCGTGGTAGTCTGGCGCGTCGATCTCTACAAAGCTGAGGCCACGCGCCAACTCTCGGACACCTCCTCCTACTTACCCTTGGACCATGAGCCCACTGATGAGCACCAGGCCACCATATCTAGCACATCACCGACTTCATCAATTCCCACGCCCAGCCCGACCAAGCTTCCAAACTCATCGTTCCCCAGCCCCGCACGGCCCGGTTTTACCTTCTCCCCAAAATCCACAAACCCGGCTCTCCCGGCAGACCCATTGTCTCTGCTTGTTCGTGCCGCACCGAACTCATCTCCACATACCTTGACACCATACTATCCCCCTTGGTCAAATCCCTTCCCACCTATGTTCTAGACACCTCAGACACTCTCCGCCGCCTCCGCGTATTCCACTCTCTAGGCCCTCACCCCCTCATCTTCACCATGGATGTCCAGTCACTCTACACCTCCATCCCCCACCAGGATGGCCTCAAAGCCCTCCAGTTCTTCCTCGACCAGAGGAGCAACCTATACCCAGCCACTGACACCCTCCTCCGCCTAGCGGAGTTGGTCCTCACCCTCAACAACTTTATGTTTGACTCCTCCCATTTCCTTCAAACACAAGGCATAGCTATGGGCACACGCATGGGCCCCAGCTACGCCTGCCTCTTTGTCGGGTACGTTGAACAATCCTTGTTCAATACGTACCAGGGCCCCATCCCCGACCTCTACCTCCGTTACATTGACGACTGCTTTGGGGCCACCTCCTGCACCCACACACAACTGACTGACTTCATCCACTTCACCACCAACTTCCATCCGGCACTCCAATACACCTGGACCATTTCCGACACTTCCCTACCATTCCTTGACCTCACCATCTCCATCGTAGGGGACAGACTTCTGACCGACATACACTACAAACCAACTGACTCACATGGCTATCTGGACTACACGTCTTCCCACCCTGCCTCCTGTAAAGACTCTATCCCCTACTCCCAATTCCTCCGCCTACGCCGCATCTGTTCCCAGGATGAGACGTTCCACACCAGGGCATTGGAAATGTCCTCGTTCTTCAGGGAACGGGGATTCCCCTCCGCCACCATAGATGAGGCTCGCACCAGGGTCTCATCCATACCCCGCAACACTGCTCTCTCCTCATCCCCGCACTCGCAACAAGGGCAGTCCCCCTAATCCTCACCTTTCACCCCACCAGCCGGCAAATACAACAAATAATCCTCCGCCATTTCCGCCACCTCCAACGTGACCCCACCACTCGCCACATCTTCCCATCTCCCCCTATGTCTGCCTTCCGCAAAGACCGCTCCTTCCGCAACTCCCTTGTCAATTCTTCCCTTCCCTCCCGTACCACCCCCTCCCCGGGCACTTTCCGTTGCCGCAAGAAATGCAACACCTGTCCCTTCACCTCCCCCCTCGACTCCATTCAAGGACCCAAGCAGTCGTTCCAGGTGCGACAAAGGTTCACCTGTATCTCCTCCAACCTCATCTACTGCATCCGCTGCTCTAGATGTCAGCTGATTTACATCGGGGAGACTAAGCGGAGGTTGGGCGATCGTTTTGCCGAACACCTCCGCTCAGTCCGCAATAACCTACCTGAACTCCCGGTGGCTCAGCACTTCAATTCCCCCTCCCATTCCCAATCCGACCTCTCTGTCCTGGGTCTCCTCCATTGCCAGAGTGAGCAACACCGGAAATTGGAGGAACAGCACCTCATATTCCGCCTGGGTTGCTTGCGTCCGGATGGCATGAACGTTGAATTCTCCCAGTTTTGCTAGCCCTTGCTGTCTCCTCCCCTTCCTTAACCCTCGAGCTGTCTCCTCCCATCCCCCCCGCCCTCGAGCTCCCCCTCCTCCCTTTTTCCTTCCTTCACCCCCCCACCCCCCATCAGTCTGAAGAAGGGTTTCGGCCCGAAACTTCGCCTATTTCCTTCGCTCCATAGATGCTGCTGCACCCGCTGAGTTTCTCCAGCATTTTTGTGTACCTATAGTCTGGTCTAGTCTGATTTGAGTCGAAAGCCAGGCACTAATGCAAGAAGTCTTTGGAAGTCTGATTTGCTTTATGATAGATTCAAATGTTTTGTGCAGCAAAATAAAGAAAAAATTGTATTGATGAAAAGATTGAAACAATACTTCTAGAATAAACAGAGTGATTACATACGAGTACAGCAAAGTGCACATTTCACTAAGGTTTTAAAAATAATTATGGAAAGTATAGTACAAAGTTAAAGCCAAAACAGGGAACGTTCTGAAATATGCCCCTCCACTTTAACACAAAATGTTTCATAGTCAGCTGTTCTCGCAAATCATTTGAAAACTGCAAGATTTTTCTGAAATTATGGTATAATGTTCCTTACTGTAATAGTTAGACAATTCAATCAGAACTTGATCTCAAAATACAGATAAAGAAAACTATATTCTGCACATTTACAGCTTAACCTACAACAACTACAGTGACTGCAATGAAGACAACAAAAGATGCCCTAAAGTTCTGCAAAATGCTGTCTTATAAAGCTATAGTCGGCGTGCTTTTGCACTAAAAACAGTATTTTTGTTTTGCAGTTGTGCTGCTGAAAATCATATATAATCTGTAAATTTTATTTTCATAGTGAAATTTAATGAGATAAAGCATATTTAACATCGATGCAGCATAGAGATAAATTTGAAAAATGGAGTCCTGCAACTATTAAAAATAAAACGTACGTCAATATTGTCAAAAACTTTTGGAAATAGTCCCCCATCTTAAATTCAACACTGCCACAGCAAATTAGTGGTATAAGCATGAAAATTCATGCTATGAATAAATAAGGCAGCTTGCACACAAAAAAAAATCTTAGTTATTTATTACTGGTGTGCAAGGTTCTGTAACTGATTTACAAAGGGCATTCTACAAATACTTTCAGTAGTGACAGCGAAAACATTCTGTACATACAAGCAAAAGAAAAATAGCCAAACATTAAAATAAGTCCTAATGGAAAAAGTCTGGTTTTGCCATCCATGATAAATAATTTAACATCAAATTACAAATCACACACCAGTCAGATAGAACTATGCCCTGTAATGTTTTGTAGGTAATTTTGTGCTTATCAAAGTAAGGAATATCCATGTTAAGAGGGTGGAATGCTGATCTGTTTATACCATCAGCTGCTGTGGATATTGGAAGGTACCTTAGGTCAGGTTTAGGGTTAAGTATTTTATTCAATACATTTTCATCCCAACCACACAAGTGTACTCTTTAAATGCACCAATGGTATAGTACAACTTCCCACACTGAGATTCCTCTCAGTAACTGTGTTAAGTTACAACACAGATGTGGCACGTTATTCAGTTATAAACTTGCACCCTCTCGGAGCTTGATAGGTCCTAGTTTAATTAATTTCATAAACAATCCTTACAAACAGCAATGATACACAACTGAACCTGCTCTGATACTGAACATACAGAAATTCTGGCTAGTGGTATATATATTGATGGTTGTGTATTTTGAACATAATTCAATAATAGAACATGTTGAGAATCTGATTGATAATATCATCAATGTGAAATTTAAACTCTAAAGAACAGAAAATATAATTTTGATAAATAGGTACAAAAGGTATAAAAGAAACAATTGTCCATTTTAGTATCAATGAATATTGCATTTTATAATTTCATTTCCAATATCACTGGAAATGTACAGCACAGAAGCATACTATTGCTTGAGCTAGCATTTGTGAACGTTTCATACTTTTGCTCCTCTATCTGGCTCTGTACAATAAATGTATGACACAAGGATGCAAGTGGAGTATTTACTTGAAAAAGAAATTCATAAATATTTTTCTTTCCATCTGTACAAAATTTCATTGCTTCTTCTTACAATCTCTGTACACTTTCCTTTGGATAATCCTACCCACCTGCTATTTCTAATTCATAAAATATACTTTATCTCTGTATGTATTTAAAGCTATGTACAGAATTATAAAAATGTTTATTTTGTTCTGATCAGGAGGAATCTGTACAAGGAGACGGTGGTGGCGGGCAGAGATGAAAATAACTTCGTTCTGTGGAAGGGGGTGATGGCGGGCAACTTTCACAGTTCTCTTCAGCTGACATGTATGGGCTACGAGGAGTAGGAGGAGGTGGATAAGGGTCTGAATCAGAGTTCAGATCCATGTAATATTTGGGACTCTTCCATCGGCTTGTAGTGTAATCACTATCACACACATCAGTACTGCATGGAGTTGTAGGTGGTGCAATACTTTGCATTATGTAATGTCTGTAACACAGAAAAATAGTTGGTTAGTTTCATCTCCTTTCATTTCAAAGGTCAAACATTATATTTGAAAGATGTTAAGGTGTATATCTTTGCCTTAACATTTTTTTAAAATTTCAAAATAGACTTTATTCAAGTAATAAATATATACAATGCGTGAACCGTGCGAAAAATTCATCCGACATTTTCGGAGGCTATACAAATTGTTCAATACAGTTTATACATTTTCCAAATTCCACAAGTTTTTTGCACGGTTCATGCATTGTATATATTTATATCTTTGCCTTAACATGTTTATTGAATGAATATGAACTGCTCATAAGTAAACTCATTTAAGGGATTGTGCCTCCCTGTGCAGCTACTAGGCCAGCAAGTTACAGTAGATCCATGCCTCTGGAACATGTATCATACATATCTACAAGTGGAGAGGACTGTGTGATTAGTTTTCTCAGCAGCAAAGCACACATTTTGTTTCTGCTTGCATTACTGGATTAAAATTTCAACGTTCTAACAACAGGTTTAAAAGGCATTTATCCCCTATCTCGATTATTTTATCACAGCATCTACCCCGTTTGGTCAAAATGGCAGGCTGCAGTCAGACCTCCAATGATACTGACCTGCTGTTGCTAGGAGGCCTGAGAGATTGTTCCCCTTGGTTTTCATTTCCTTTCGAGGAAGCAGCTGGCCTTTGCAAGTTGCCTCCTTGTCGAGATATTTGAATGTGACTCAAATCAAATTTTAATCAAAAATCTGTACTGTATTACCATACCATGTAAATTTAGTAATTTTAAAATCATTCTGGGTGCATTTGAATTCTAGCATTGAAACGCTATTTTTTTGAACTGCTAGATAATTTCTAGTAGGCATTAATTAATTATGACATGACAGAAGCTACATTAATGTTGTATCACTTTAAATTGTATTCCTATGAATTTTTTAAACCTGCAAACCAGCTGGACTGTTGCAGCAGTGGATTTGTATCCTCTCGGGTACGTACTGTCATAGATCATAGTGTAGGGAGGCTTCCTGTTACATCACACATTTTATTTACTAAAAAACATTCAATAGTTCCAAATGTGACTTCGGTTTCTGTGTCACAAAAGATTTAAAGGTCAAGTGACCCAATTTTAGACATCATAGTGGAAATAGTAGTTTCAGCTAGACTCTTGGAAATACTAGAGAAATATTGCCTAAGTGCATATTTAAGTCAAATACCATCCAGGAATATACCTCAGGTACAGTGCCCTCCATAATGTTTGGGACAAAGACCCATCATTTATTTATTTGCCTCTGTACTCCACAATTTGAGATTTGTAATAGAAAAAAAAAAATCACATGTGGTTAAAGTGCACCTTGTCAGATTTTAATAAAGGCTATTTTTATACATTTTGGTTTCACCATGTAGAAATTACAGCAGTGTTTATACATAGTTTTCACCAAGCGGCTGACATGAGCGAGGCCGGCGAGCGGCAGGGGAGAGGTGTTCAGACGGAGAGCACTACCAGAGGTGAGCGGGCCGGCAGAAGGCGCCGAGGTCCCGGCGGCCGCACGCATCCACCCGAGCTACTTCCCTCCCTGGCCACAAAGCGGTGACTCCGCGACCGGAGCGCCGCGGCAGCGGTGAGTGAGTGGGTTACTGGCATGATCATCGACCCCCTCCTTCACAACGCTCCTGCCCTCCCCGCAACGTTACCCCTGGCCAGACTCTCCACACACTGTGAAAGGAACTCTCCCCCCAATTGGTCCCTTGAACTAGTATTGTCATTTAATAAGATCACAACTGATTCAACTTGTCCCGGTATGCGCCCCCCCCCCCCCCCAACCATTCAGTAATTCAGAATGAAGGAGACTTGGAAACCTTGGGCAAATTGAATTGTTACTTTCTTTATTTTTATTTTTATTTTTGTTTTTTTTGTTTTATTTTATTTTATTAGAAGTTAATACAAAACAGTACAGTGGAACCTAATTTTAGGTGCCAACTATGTCATACCGTAATCCATTCTATGTACAACCTCTAGTTTTATGTTTTGAGAAGGAAGTAAGCAAGACAAGAAAAAGAAAACAATAGAAAGGGGAAAAAGAGGAAAAATAGATGGTAGAGAATAGAAAAACGTGAAGTGTGTAAATAAAAAAAAGAAAAAGTAGAAAGTAGAAATAGGAGAGAAGGCCCCTTAAAAGAGAAATTTTCGAATCCTTATTCGGAGATGTAGATCTATCCGCGGCATGAACTGAAATCAGCAATCTTTACGGTACCGCTGCATCACATGATTCCAAAAAGTCGATGAAAGGAGACCAACTCCTTAAGAATTGGTCATATTTATCTATTAGTCGGAGTCTCATTTCTTCAAGGCGTGCTATGTCCATCATATTCCTAATCCACATTTTAACAGTTGGTATGGTTGTATTTTTCCAAAATTTAAGTATCAATTTCTTTCCAATTATTAACCCATAATTTAAAAAAAAGTTTTGTTCTTTATTTAAATTGATATCTTCTACTATTATTCCAAATATAATCCATTCCGTTTTAGGTTCTATTGTGGACTTGAAATGCTTTGTAAATATATCAAATATATCGCTCCAAAATTTATTCAACTTTGTACATCCTACAAATGAATGTGTTATATTAGCGTCTTGAAACAAACATTTATCGCATCTGGGAGAGACATTTGGATAAAATTTATTCAACCTCGTTTTTGAATAATATAGTCTATGTAATAATTTGAATTGAATTAAATTATGTCTTGCATTAATAGAACAATTATGTGTGTTCATCAGATACTTTTCCCATCTATCCTTCGAGATCTTTATCATTAGCTCATGTTCCCAATCTTCTCTTAGTGCTTCTGTTGAGGGTATTATTTTTATTTTTTGAGCGTGAGAAATTCTATGTCCCGCCAGCCTTCTTTCAAAATTTCGCAACTCAAAATGGGGGTGCGTCTTCGACGCAGGTGCGTCTTCATTGCCGGGAAATACGGTACTTTATTAAGACTTTTGAAGACTTTATAAAAGTCGACTGACAGCTTACGGAGAGGAGAACAATCTGCGCATGCGCGGTTTAAGATTTTTAAAAATCTGACTGACTGCCTACCCTGAGTAATTAGTCATGGCACGTGCCTGCTGTATACCGAGCATAGTTCTGCACTTTCTAAAATAGTACTCCAACACGCTTCTGGATGCAATCTTTTGCAGAATGTAAATGTATCTCTATTCTCTATTTTAGTGCTTGTAAATATAAAAAAACACTTGGGTCGAAAAAAGTACAAAAACACAGATACACACACCTGTAAGACCTGGTAGTGGAAGGACTGTTGGAGGAGTAACACATTTCCGTATTATAGAGAGAACGATCAGTTGCTGGGGATGGAGGTGGGTTTAAAATCTATTGGAAAAAAATGCACGAGTGATTAAAATTATTTCTAAACATTTTATATGCTTGTATCTTTCTGCAAAGCATTCACTACGAAGTGCTTTACTCATTGATTAAAATAAGGAACATAAATGAGCGGTTAATACTGTCTCAGTTTCATATCTTCCCTTAAATATCGGTTTGCTAACTGGATTCTCAATTTCTAACTGAAATCTTCAATCTCAGTAGATTGTTACTGTTGGTAATCCATCATAATCAGATGAGGAAAACAAACGTCCACTATCCACCAGCCCATTTACCCTACACTCTCTCATTAATCTCCTCCTGTCCTATTCTGAAATTACACTCAGAATTCGGCCTTCATTAAACTCTCACACAATTCTAATCCATAATTAATTGCTCTGCCTTAAATTACAGTGGTCTTAATTTCCAGCATTCTCATCATAAATCTAAGCATTTAAAAAACATTTTAACTCTACATTTTAAAGCACATGTTTTGACCAAATTTTAATACTCTTTGCAACATCCTCTCTTTGCCTTTTTTCCATGGAATCATGAGAAAGTTCTTGCAGATGCCAAATTATTCTTAATAAATTTAAGGTTCTGTATGAGACGACAACTGAAATAATTTCTACGGTCACCTAACTGTCCACGAAGTACCTGGTAAGTATGTTTGTTTCTTTTTTTACAAAATTTTTTTGAGCAGGCTTCACCGGCCTATTTTTTTGTTGTAATATCACCACAATATCTAAAGTGTAAGATTTGGTTTGAATTTTCCCAATGTCTTCGCAGCTCCATTGCTCCCACCATTCCCATACTGACTTTTCTGTCCTGAAATATTGACTGCACATATTGCCCTATCATCAAAGTAAAGCCAAAAGGAAAAACGTAGATGTAAAGGAAAAAAAGAAATAGTAAAACATCCCAAGTCTGAATCATACACCTCTTGTGGAATTAAAGCAGAAGTATAATAAAACATGTTTCTGTAATAGTAAATGGGCAGTAAGTGCACACCTGTGGGTAGAAGGTTCCTTTTGTACTCGATGAACTGCTGGATGACGCTCCTGTCACATGGTTTCTGTCATACAATGGGGCACCACTGCTCCCTCCCATCAGACTCATGGAGCTGATCACGGATTTGCCACATGACATGCCTACACAGAGCAATTCAAAAGTACAAAATGATGAATTAGTCGAAACAATCGCTTACTCGTAAATTTAATAGTTAAAAAAAAACCATTTATACCTTGGGCATTATGGATTACTTTAGCAATTTAAAATGCCAATCCTGTGTATATTATATTTCAACATCAAAGAAACAGAAGATATCATGTTACATTTAAATACAAATTTGAAATATTGTTCAAACATGCATTGTATTAAGCACAATCAACAGCAAACACTAAAATCAATCACTAACATCATGGATAATCTGCAGGATTCCTTACCAGTAAATGTGCCGTGCTGAGAATTGGTGGGTGAAATAAAATTAAGGGGAACATGCGGGGTTCCACTGATATATTCGTGTGGAAAAGGTCCATTGGGTCCTTTGTATCGACGACAGACAATTCGCTGGCAGACGAAGTACATGGCACCCATTACAAAGAGTGAAAGGATTATACCAATCACAGGGCCAATTGCACTGCTCTGAGACTGGAACTCATTCATTGAGGCTTTAGTTAATTCTGCTGGAGAGAATGCAGAATGTTGTCATAGGTGATATTTCAAAATAAAGCCAATCGTTAAATAAAATCTTAGAATTATGTAGCAATTATAATTAAAATATAATGACAGGTAAGCTGTTTTAAAGTCATCAGGTGATACAATTAGGTAGGAGCAACAATCAACAAATGAAACAAATCCAACGGAAAAATATTACAGATACTACAAATCTGAAGTTGAAAATGCTGAAATATTCAGTTCTCTGAAAAGGCTTCAATGCAAAATGTGAACTCTTCTTAATTTGTCTGTGTAATGTTTAGACTACATGTGTGTAATGTGGAGTAATCCTTCGTCTGAACAATTCTCATGCAACCAGTGATTCACTATTCAGATAGCTGAGAGTTTACTGCCAATAACTCGCTATTCCTTTAGGACACACTGACAGCATCTCCCAAGCCACCATTAACAACAACGAAAGGACAGGGGAAACCTGTGGGTTCCCCTCCAAGTCCTACGCTTTTCCGACTTAGAAATATATTGTTCTTCCTTCATTGTCACATAAATTAAAGCGATTGACCTGAAATCTGCTTTCTTCCATGAACTTCTATCTACCTGGGGAGCCTCCCTTCACAATGGCCCACTGCAGTGCTGGCAGTGCTGAAAGACAGATTGGACTGATTTCACCCCAAAACTGGTGAACTTCAGACCAACATGAATGAGGTATGTTTGGTTTTAAATTCGAGATGTACAGCAAAGGAGGTCACTATGTAAAGGTCCAATGCTGCTAATCTGTGCAAGCATTTATCTCAAGTTGGTTTTGAGAACCACCTTCTCAATATTTCCAAGTCATCTGGTGTGAGACTTGGAGGGCAATCCACCAAATTTCCTAGTGCTTCCTTTTATTGTTGTTGATGGTAGTTTGGTAGATGGTGTCAGTTCGGCCTAAAATAACTCCAATGCATTTTATGATGATAAATAACAGTCATAATGCAACAGTAATAAAGAGAATGAATAATTTAACCAGTGGATGGGATGCCAAATAAACAAGCTCCATTTTGTTTTACATGGAAACATTTAATTTGACAGGCATATAAATTACCCCAAATGATATCCATTTGGTAACATCCTAACTAAATCCCAACATTTCAAATACTGTGTCATAATAATGCAGTAGTGCCCATTAGCTGTACCAGTTTTGTGACATAGGGTGTGAAAAGAGAGGAACTTTCCATTCAATATCATAATGAATGCAAGAATGTCAAACAATTTTTCATGTGAGATCATGTTTCAAAGAAATTCTTCATACATCTGCAAAATGTACACAGTGGTACATTCCAAAGGCCATAGAAACGAAAAACACTGAGGTAAACAGATACTTACCACAAAGCAGTTCATCTGATCCATCAAGACAATCAGGTAATGAATTGCAACGCTGCTTCTTCAGAATGCACTGACCACTGTTGCAGCGGAACTGGTTCGGATGGCAAATGACTGGAATGAAGGGAAAATGCTTATTTATCAATAGGTTTTGCAGAAGAAAACAATCAATTTTAAAGTTTGAAAACATGTGATGCTTCTACATTGGCATTCTACACAATTCAGAGCACGTGCAGGAATTCAGCTAATCATGTCATACAACAGAACTAAATTCTATTAGTCAAGGGAAAAGTGGATATACATGGAACATGAAGTGTTAGGTAAAATCCTGCCAGGAATGAAAAATAACCAATGTTGTGCATTTAATTTGCACTGATCTGAAACCTGCCATTTAGATTTGGATATATTTTCGCAAGTCAATCAGAGAACCTTGTTCAGAACCAGAAATCTTTAGTTTGCATTTTGCAAGGAAATTCTTCAGATTTTCCTTTGCTCTCGAAAATGTGAAAGGTTCAGATTTTAACGAGGTTTTTAGGCAAAGCAACATACACTGTTCACATTGATGCTCATGACCCATAAAGTTTGCACAAGCTTATAATTAAATGAGAAAAAATAATTACCATCGCAGTTTTCCTCATCAGATTTATCTTGACAATCTACTTCACCGTTGCACTGTAAACGTCCATCTATGCATTGGCCCTTTTCACACTGAAAATGGTTGGCAGAACAGACTGGGCAGTTTTCCTCATCGCTGTTATCATCGCATTCTGCAAAGCCATCACAACGCCATGCCATTGGGATACAATCAATCTCCCCCGTTGCACACGTAAATTGCTCCGGTGAACAGGTTGGTGGTTCTGAAAGATTTGTTCCATTTAACTAATCAGTAAACATTTAATTCTTGATGTTGTCTATTTTCTACCCTCTTTTCCTAAAGAAGAAGTCTAAAATTTCCATTCATCAATCATTACACCAAGAAATCATCAAAGGGCAAGTGGTTTGTTATGAGAACACAATGTGCTGGCATCAATTACTATTGAGACACAAAATGCTGGAGTAACTCAGTGGGCCATGCAGCTTTCCAGGAGAACAAGGACAGGTGATATTTTGGGTTGAGCCCCTTCTTCTGACTGATTGCCGGGGTGGGAGGAAAGAAAGCTAGAAGTGTGGAGGGCAGGACAAAGCATGGCAGCTCATATGTGAAAACGAGAGAACTTTTATTTTTTAAATATAGGCTGATGGTTGGACAAAGGCCAGAGATGAACACACTCAAGGTGTGAGAAAAAGGGATTCGAGAGTTGTAAATCGTGTAGCTAGAAGATTGGCACGGTGCAGATTGTTAACGAATATAGGTGGAGAGGGAGGTGAGAGATGGGTGCAAGGTCTCAGGGGAGGAGAGGGGGGTGGAAAAAAATGTGGGGGTGTTTATGGGGAGAAATGGGAGGTGGGGTTGTTTGCAGTGGTTACCGAAAGCTGGACAATTCAATGTTCATACCATTGAGGTGAATGCTATCCAAATGGAATATATGGTGCTGTTCCTCCAGTTTGTGTGTGGCCGCACTCTGCCAATGGAGGGGGGCCATAGCAGAAAGGTCAGTATAGGAATGAGATGGGAAGTTTAAATTGTCAGCAACCCTGGCCCTGACAGACTGAGCGCAATGGGAACAGGAAGTGGAGTTAAAATGATTAGCAACTGAGAGTTCATGCGGTCCTGGCAGACCGAGCGCATGTGAGCACCTGTGAGCTGCCATGTTTTGTCCTTCTAGCTTTCTTTCCTCCCACTCCTGCAATCAGTCTGAAGAAGAGTCTCGACCCAAAACATCACCGACCCATGTTCTCCAGACACGTCGAGTTACTCCAGCATTTTATGTCCTTCTTTGGTCCCATCAGCCTGTTAAACACTACAGTCTCCAAATAAGCTCCAAATGACATTGACTTGGGGGGGGGGGGATTGGTTCTGTCACTATGTTTAATATATGTTGTGCTGAGGCAAATGAGAATGTTATTATTCCGTTTTGGGACATATTGTCATATGTCCCAAAACGGAATAATAACATTCTCATTTGCCTCAGCACAACATATATTAAACATAGTGACAGAACCAATCCCCCCCCCAAGTCAATGTCATTTGGAGCTTATTTGGAGACTGTAGTGTTTAACAGGCTGATGGTTGGGAGGAAGCTGCTCCTGAACCTGGGCATTATGATTTTCAGGCTCGTATATCTTCATACCGATGGCAAGAGTGAAATTAGCCATAAGTAAACCAGTATCCAGTTTCTTGCTTTTCAATTACTAGTATGTGGGATGTGTTAAGTTCATCCCACCCAGCAGTGCAAATACTTCTCAATGTCTCTGCACATTTTTAAACAAGACAGGTTTTCACATAATGCATGAGCAGGAAGAAGTCCACAAGAGTATCGTGCAAAGTACACCAACAGTAACATCATCTTCATACTGTGGCCCAAGACAATATGTGTGACTGACAGACCTTGCATAGTCCTTTCACTGGGACATGTACTGTTGCAGCGAAATTAGTACTTTGTAAATCATATGAGATGGTGTTACTGTAAGAAAACAGGGAGTAAAGTCAGGACGGGGAGGATAAAGAAACCATTTGTGAGTAGATTGGATCAGAAGTGTAGAGAGGATGGAGAAGGAACACAGTGAAAGGATAAAGGAGAATATATTGAGTGAGTCAGGAGGAATCTGGAGAAACCAAAGTGGAGGTTACAGAGTGAGGATTGGAGGTAAAGAAGATTGTGTAGTAGATAGAGGATCAGAGATGATGTTGTAGAGATGATTGGAGGAGCATTGATCATTGGAGTGTTGAGAAGATTGAGAATGCAGTTGAGATTGAGAACATGGATGGGTTGGCACAACAGAGCAGCGGTAGAATTGCTGCTTTACAGCACTACAGACCCAGGCTCAAACCTGACTATAGGTGCTGTCTGTACAGAATTTGTACGTTCTCCCTGTGACCACGTGGGTTTTCTCTGGATGGTTTCCACCCACATTCCAAAGATATGCAGGTTTGTAGGTTAATTGGCCTCTGTAAATTGTCCCTAGTGTGTAGGATAGAACTAGTGTACGGGTAATCTCTGATTGGCGTGAACATGGTGGACCGAAGTGCTTGTCACCACGCTGCTTCTCGAAACTAAACTAATATCAGGGGGCAGGATGATAAAGGGGCCTCAAAGCATTGGCCCAATGTCAGGGGAAGGGAGTGGAGCTGGTAAGAGAAGGGATCAGGCAAGGATTTGTGAAGGAATAAGGGATCAGAGGTGGGTTTGAAAGAAGAGGGAACAAGAAGGTTGTCAAACTGGTGAAACAGAAAATCAATGCAGCACTCTCCCAGCAGCAGACCACGTTTCATCAGGCTTCCTGAATTAATACCCAAGTATGCCTCAACCCTCAATTAAAGGTCTGCTTCATTGTGCAAGGCAGCACTGTTTAAGGGACTAAGACATGTGACCTTTGTACATGTTGCCTCAAAGTAATAACATGATTGCACATGCTTGAAGCTTTGAATGTGTAGGTCAGTGACCTAAAATAAAAAATATTTTTAATGTCAATTTCCAAATTTCCTGTATCAAGATAAGAAAATCAAAGGAAGGAACCAATACTATGGTGTAAAGCTGCAATACCTCCACACGTCAGTAGGTTCTGTAACAGCACCAAGTGTACAGGGCACGAGCATCGTGGAGTGCCATCCCCTTTTGCAATGCAGATGTGTGAGCAGCCACCATTATCACGCGAACAAGGATGTGAACCTGTGGAGAATTAATCCAGGAATTCAGTGCCAGCAATAAATGCTTCACATCTTTATCTTGTTCCTAATCGTGAGTTAGGCCGACAAGCAGCCATTCAATACATAGCTAGAGCCAGCACATTAAGTTAAAAACATTTAGGACATATGATTTGTTTCAAAAGATCAGTTAGTAGATTTAACATGAAAGTATCAAGTACCGAAGAATCAAATAAATTTAAAGATCACATTCACTACAATTTAATATTTTAACTCTTACAATACAAAATTTGTTGCATTAAGCATATCAGCAATTATAAGCAGATTAACATTTTGTATTTCTGTGACTTGGGGAAAAATATTAAACACCAATGTCATTGTTAAATATGGGGATGTAAAAATAATCCATCTGTGCAGGGGCTGTTTAATTTTCAATATACAAGTACTCCCGACTTACATAAACACTTATATAAACTTGAATGTTTGTAAACAATTCACAGTAGGTGGTCCCGTTTCCTAAATGACCTGTGCTTTTGCAATGAGACGATGGCGAGGGATTCCCGTTCACTTCATGGATATAAAGCGTTACCAGGACTCGCTGCACTTCCAGTTTTGGCCACTGACAGTGCGACACTGCAAAAGCGAGCGAGGAGGGAGGGAGGTGGTGGAGGGCAACCTCCAGCCGAGTCACCAACATCTTCCACAAGGTGCACCAGTGAGTCCTTCACTAGCTGCCACAACATCGGGTTGACACAACAGTTGTTGAGGCTCACATTGTAGTTCCTGGGGACAGCGCTTTCTTCAGGCTTCAAGAAAGAGCTGTCGGTCAGGGGCTACAATGCGAGCCGCAACAACAGCCACGTCAACTGGACCGTTCAACAGCTGGTGAGGAAGGGCTCGCTGGTGCAGATCAGTGGCATCAGTGCTTTATTTTAAGATGAAACGATACAAGGTGCTAGATAAACTCAGCGAGTCAGGCAGCATCTCTGATGAACGTGGCTAGGTGACATTTCGGGTGGGGACCCTTCTTCAGACTGATTGCTGAGTGACTCCAGCACTTTGTGACCTTTTGTGTATTAACCAGCATCTGCAGTTCTTAGTTCCTACCTAGATTTAAGGCTGGAGGTGGTTGCTAATCACAGGTACCTTGGGGTGCAGCTTGACAGTGAGCTGAACTGGAAGTGTCACATGGAGGCAGTGTACAGGAGGGGACAAAGCCGACTGTATTTTTTAAGGAGGCTGAGGTCTTTTAATATCTGCCAACCCCTACTGTGCAGTGTCTACCATTCAGTGGTGGCCAGTGCTCTGTTCTTTGCTGTGGCCTGTTGGGGAGATGGCGCCCGTATAGCGGATAAAAACAGATTGGACAAACTAATTAGGAAGGCCGGCTCAGTGGTCGGGGCTGAGCAACGAACGGTCCAGCAGGTGGCAGAGGCCAGAACTTTAAATAAACTAGGTTCCATAATGACAAACCCCACTCACCCACTCCATGCCCTGAAGGTGATCAAGAGCAGTATCTTCAGCAAGAGGCTGATTGCACCAATGTGCAAAACGGAGAGATACAGGAAGTCCTGTTTACCAGCTGCAATAAGACTTTTTAATGAGCACAAATAACTGCACTTTTTTTAATTAATTGTATTTTAACTTGTATTTTAACGTATTTTAACTTGTTATGTATGAAAGCGTGGTGTTATGTTATGTTTGTCTTGAAGCTGTCGTGGCAAATAATTTCCTGAAAAGGATTATTAAAGGAATATTCTATTCTATTCTAACGCATAAAATCTGACTTACACAAGGGTTTACAGACCGTAAACCTTATGTATGCCGCGGTATTACCATAGTATTGTTTGTGATATAGTAAAATATTTTCATTGCATGCGTTATAAAATACCAAGATTATGAAATAAAGCAAACATACTGAATTCTTTCACATCCAACTCTTCCACTGCGTGAATACCAGTGAGATGAACGATTCTGCCCTGAATCCTTGTACGTTGATCTCCATTTGTTTTCTCGATGCGCTCAATCATTTGTTGCTGGCGGTCAATCCAATAAATATGTTTTCCAAGTATAGCAAGCCCCATTGGCTGAAGAATGCTGGAATCTTGCAAGGTCAGCCTGTTAGCACCTATAATTTAACATGAGAAGGTTTACTATTTAAAAATAATGGTTGTGTTAGGAAACTATTAAACACTGTACATGACAGCAATAAAACAAACTAGTAGGACAGTCCAGTACTTGAATGCAGGTTTGCACGTGTTTGTTTTTGTCACAAAGCAGTTTCAACAAAGATCTGTGTCAATGACGTTTGTGGACAGAATTGGAGGACTGGGTTTGTGAGCAAAACATAACCATCCAACTGGGTATACTTCAATTTGCATTTCATTGTCAACGTGTTAAGTTTTACCCCATGTTTAAGGTCACTGAAAAATGCAGCTTGTGGGTTGCATATTTAACAGCCAATTTCCGATTATAAACACAGAAATGGTCGCTGTACAGCAGTGACATCATCAGATGGCTATCTGATGCTGGAAACACATCTGATGCTCTCAAGCGATTGTGTCCATTAGTGTCCAAACCAAATTGTAAATAGTCATTAATTGACCAGGAAATTATCATTAATGTGATCCAAGGGTGAAAAATGGTTTCAAAATGCAGAGCACACATAACACTTTTGTTGCAAATAGGTTTAATTTCTAGGCACAAGTGTCAATTCCATGCACTCACTCCATACTGCAACAGTGGTATTAATTCTGTAAAATATTTGAAGCTATCTTTAAATGTGCTACTTTTTAAGTCAATAAACGTATTTATTTATCCATTTTTAGACAATGTTTTGTAGCTTGAACTGATCCTACTTAAATTTGGTTACATAATCTATTTAAGAAACCTCTTATTTTCTTCTGTTAATTTTGAGTAAATGTAGACATTCAAAATCAAAGAGTCCTGTACTGTTGACGGTAAGATAACAGGATGGAAATTATACCATAAAATGTATAATAAATTTATAATTTTTGCCAAAGGACAGTTTGGCAGCTTTGCCAAACGACATTAGATCAAATAATGGCAGAACCATAACACAAGTGGAATTGAAACGTTTACTGAAAGTAAGCCAAAGTAATATAGAACTGCGAATCAGTTTAAATAGAACATTTTAATAGGATATTCTAAGAGTCGTTTTCTAAAAAGAGAGAAAACAGATACTTACCAGATAAATCGCTACTTTCAATGCGTTTTAGATCTGCATCTACCCAAAAAAGTTTTCCCAGTTTATTGTCAATTGCCAAGTCAACAGGCCGAATCAATCCAGTTGAAAATAGTACTTCCCTTTCAGTACCGTCAAGTGCTGCTCGCTCAATTTTTGGGGATCTTTCCTGCATGTTTGTGATGTACATGTACCTTTTTAAACGGAAGATTAAACAAAGGATTATAGCGATCAGGATTTATACACTCAATAAACTACTATGGAGAAGCAAAGAACAGCAGATGCTGGTTTAAAACAAAATTACACAAAGTGTTGCTGTAATTCAGTGATTCAGGCAACATCCTGGGTAGCTCAGTAAATATCTTTACGTAAAATAAATGGAAAAATAAAATAATTTTGCAACAATTCTTAGCAGTTTCACTAACATAGCTAAAGAAAGCATTTTGGTTATTAAACCTGGAAGTAATAAACAAATGAAGATTTCAGTGCAAGTTGTGGAGGGGATATGCGATGGGGAGGTTGGGTGCAGTAATGAAGAAAGTAATGGTGGAATTAGACTATATTTGTGAGCCAGAGGATTCAGGATTGGAAATTCATCACGGGGCCAAAGATGCGAAGAACATGTTCAGTATCAGTTCAAGGGGTGGGAATCAATGTGAGTGCATAGAGTTAATGTTTCTTAGTGTTTAGTTAGGAAAACATTTGCCTCATTCAAGATTGAATGTTGGACAGTCAGTGTTGTAACCCTGAAGCAATGGAGAGACTGAGGGAATTGATTGAAAAGGAGTTGAGAGGTGTTTGAGAAAAAGAAAATGCAATTGAGTCTCTCCACTTGCATTTCATGTTTACTGGCTTTTGCCATTCCCTATGGACCCAATAAAACAAAATATTAAAAAATGATACTTTGTAAAATAATAATTTCTCCAAGTGTTAAATTGAATCATAAGCAAGTTATCACATATGACAATTAACATTGAACATTAAGGTTGCCTTCAGCAATTAATACACAACAGAAAATTAGTTACCCCCGTTCTGCATTGACAACAATAGCTCTTGGTCTATCATGTTCTCCTCGTAGGACTATTCCAATGGGCTTTCCATCTAGCCTGTTAACATTTACAGTGTTGGATGTTTCACATGTCCAGTAGACAGTCCGACTGTAGATGTCAAGGCTTAAGTCACGGGGTTGAATATCTGGATTTTGACTTTGATTTGGCCCAGAAACGACCACAAATGCCTACATAAAGGAACAAAAAACAGGTTACTGATTTATCTGTTACTGTACACAATTATGAGACAATAACGTGACTACCTCACAGCATTAAATACAACACGTATAATTTCTGTTAGTTTTGAAGTGGAATGTTTTTCTGTTCAAATGAAAATACATACACAATATAACAAAACTACCTCTCATTAAAATAATTACAGAATTATTCTTTATATAATGTATTATTACTTAGTGGTGAATGAGTTTGACAGCAACAATGTTATGCACACTTTCTTCTGCAACAGAATCAAGGTGTGGGTGCCTACAGTTTAATGTCCCGATACAGCACTCATGTAACAACATTTCAGAATGGCTGCTTCAATGAAATCTCCATTCGAGGCTAAATTAAAAATGAATAGGAATCAGCTATGGAATCAAAGTACACAGAAAGCGCCTGGAATTCCTTGTTCCTTGTTTTCTTGATGAGGGAACTCTTGGTCTTATGCTGGCTATTGGCAAATGGCACAACCAAAGACAATGACTTAGGGAAAAGTTGGAGATGTCCTCGTATTACTTCAATTCCGAGTACACTAGTTGGCAGGCAGAATGTGAACAAAGCACATTTAAAGTGAATGAAAGTGATAATTCTCTCAGAAAACAGCAAGTGATATTTAGAGCTCAAAGAATTTCAAAACTGTCAAATGGAGGAATTATCAAAGTAGATGTTTTACAGACAGCTCAATAAGAATTGTATTTGTACCTGAGAATGCAAAGATAATCAATGCCTGGTTTTGTACTCGGGTGTAAGTTATTAAGTAAATGTATAACATCAACTGTAAAAATAACTTGAAAATTAGAACAGTCAACAAATGATTTGTAGTCAGGATTCTATTGTACTGCTAAATAATTTGCACATGTTGATTGTGAATATAATACAACCTTAGGTATTTAGAATCTTCACTAATGCCCAATGCACAACTGCAATGAGTGATTGGATGAAGGACAACAAAAGCACATTTTCCAGTAATGCACTGAGATTACCAATAACCAGAGGGTTAACAATCTCGGATTAAAATTGGATAGGTTTCTTGATTCTGGCTACAATTTGGTGACATCTAACAGAATGCCACAAATACTAAAGTGAAAGAGAGGATAAAGTTTGTTTGGGCTGTTCATATGGACACTATTGGAATGAACCACCAAATCCCATTTTACACGTATAATATTATCAACTATAATTAGCAAAATTACATTGCCTGTGACCAGCAGTTCAGTGTTCTACAATTCCCATGTAAAAACATCTTTGATGCATACCTGTCATTCTGATCGATTGCTGAACTCCATGCTGGAATTATATTGGACAATCTTGTTCTTCTTTAATCCTATGTTGGTGAGATCTGGCATGAGATCAGAGATCAGAGATCCCATTCATTTTAATGGGGCTCCAATGTGTGTCTTTGTTTTTGATTATTATTTCAGTTTAACTCAATATGTTTACAGATATGAGAAATGTTTCAATTTATCTTTAATTATCTTATCATTTTGAATCTTTCAATTAGTTACATAATTTTCAATAGCTCTTAAGATGTCTCTGAATATCAGAGATCATTTACAAACTAAAATAAAATGCCGTCCTGGCTTTGATGCAAGGCAATACTCCTTCTCCAGCTTTGTCTCCTGTCAAAGACTGAGAGGTTGTTTTGACATTGGCATTGATACAGGACTATTACTACATCAAAGTAGAGATCTCATTACAACTTGCTGCTAACTCCTGGGCACAGAAGGTCAGCAACATCAGCTCTCTGCAATGATCCAGATTAATGTGGGCAGGCAGAGATCATGAACAGTGATGTTGGTGTCAGGCCAGTTTCGGCACAATCAAGTTGAAGGTGCATCTGATTCAGGAACAGAGGAAAGAAAAGTGAGGAAATGCGAGGAGGGTTGAGATACCCGTATGATCAAAAGTAAATTAGAATTCTACTGTCATGAGGTCCCCTTCATGAGGATAGCTTGAGCTACTTGCCTGAGAGCCATCATCTCTAGCTCGTTTGATGATATTTTGGCGTCCATCTATCCAGTAAATCAACTTGTCAACAGCATCATAATCCACTGCTTTCACATTTCGCAAGCCATGTATGGGCAAAATGATGTCTGGACTCTGTTGGTCATCCAAGATCATACGACTAATTGCAGTCTTCTGACTGAATAGCAAGAAACTAATGGGTGCTAAAATAGTAGAAATAAGTTAAGCAAGCATTATAATTAAACAACAGTTATAGTCAAACGTTTCAAAATTGAGTTATGGCAATTAACTGCAAGAGGAAATCACTTTGTGACGCAGCCTGATAATGTTAACCTTGACTTTGGTGTAAGTGTACGAGCGTTATCAGTGTTCACTGTTATTAAAGAATAAATCAAAACACGCTTCTTGTGATTGTAGGTACTCAGTTAAACAACAAATTCAAGCAATTTCTGTCCCTCAGGTTTTTCTGTACCTAGAGAAATCTTGCTTAGAGTCTGCATTTAAATATTTTATACACTGTTTACTTTTCTAAACAACCAAGGACAAAAAAAAAAAATCACTGAAAATGTTTGGACAAATGTAGGTGTAACGAATAGCTAGCTGGTGCAATGAAATGTGATACGTTAAATACATGGTTTGATTATTAATGGCATGTACTTTTGAAACAGCATGTACTTTTGAAACAACATAAGATTGTAAATTGTAAATTTGACATTTGCGTGATATAGATTGCCTAGAATGAATAACGTTATATTTCAGTTGCAGTGGGGTCATAGCGGGACAATGTCCCAAACAATTGACACTTGCTTTATAATATTCCAATTAAGAATATAGTTGCATTTCACTGAAGCAGTTTTGCAAATCTACAGCTGTATGGCTATTTTGCATATGGTTAATATTCAAGAAAGGTTAATATTCACTAACCTTTGCTAACTATGCTTTCAATTTACTTTAGTTGTACCTACCTTAGGAGCTTAGAAACCGTTACTGATTATTTTTGTTCGACATTTATACACCCTTTATCCTTTGTTGGAGATAAATGATCATAAAAGTCTAAAGAATGATTTAAATAACCTTAGCATTCATATATAATAAATATAATTTTTGAAGGAATAAAATTAAAGACTTACAACTACAAGTTCTGTTATTGCCATCGAGTATATAATGTGACGCACATCCACACTTATAGCCAGTTGGCACAGCAAGGCATAGATGAGAACAGTGTCCATTGGTTTGCACACATTCATTCCAACCATCTTGCCGTGAAGAATGAAAAACTAAGATGTCCATCACATAGTCCAAATGTCCTTGAATAAGTGTTCGGTTTTGTCCATTCATTTTGTCAGCACGCTCAATACTGCGCAAATTCCAATCAGTCCAATAGATATAATCCCGGTACTGGGTTAGTCCAAAGGGATGAGGAAGATCATCAGCTATAATTTCACGCTGTTGTCCTTGATTTGTGAATGACAAAAGAATCAATTATTATCTTTTACAATTCATATGCATGCATAAATGATGCAAAAAGACAAACATAAAATTGTGAGCCTGGTTTGGATAAGATCAGGACGTAGACTTTAGTTAAACCCAATTTATTTTGGATGAACAGCAACAGTTTAAGCATTTTTTTAATGTAAAAGAAACCCAATTTCTAGCAGTTAAAAAAAATCACAGAAAGCAGTTGACTGTTCCATCAAATCTTAATCCAAAGAAACTGACCACAGATGGAAACTGAAAAACAAAACATCTTGCTAGTATTTGAATTCTGCTACTACCTGTCAAACACTGATGTACACAGGAAAATGATTGAAGACTCATTTTGAGTAGACACCTAGATGCCCCAAATCTGGGAGGTTGACAGGTGGTTTAACTGCCAAACATACAATGAGGAACATCAAACTTAAAGTTATATTTCTCTGAACTGATATATTCAACACACAATCCAGCATGCAAAATACTTGGAATTAAAAATGTGCAGCAGTTTTTTTCTCAGTCCACGATTTTGGAAACAACTTAAAGTAACACGTCATTATCCCCTCTCAGCCAAAATCCACAGAACCTTTTAAAAAGACACATGTTTCATATTTAAAAGAAAAGTAATTACAACAGAGCAAAGTCGTAATTCTCATTATTTCACAACATTTTTGGGCCATGTCTGGATTTTCTCTTACCCAGCATATTTGAAGATTCAATCATTGATGTATCCAAGTCAGTCCAATAGAGTCTTTTCTCTGCATAGTCAATGGTAAGTCCATTGGCACGACCTACTCTGTCTACCAGAGCGGCACTACTGGAGCCATCCATATGGGAGCGAACAATTCTGGGCTTACCACCCCATTCAGTCCAATACATGTACCTGTTGCAGGGAAACAAAGACATATCAAAGTAATTTGGAGGCAAATATATTTCACATATGATCATGCCTCACTGATATTGGTAAAGTGAACACTAGTATCGTTCAAAAATCATAATCTTTCTGTGGCAACTTGTGTAAAACCCGACAGTTATTGGGTTAAAGCATTGGAATACACAATGTTTCTATTCTCTCATTTCAAAGAAGTGTTCTATTTGCAATTATAGGTCACAATATTGGACTTCCAGCATGAGCATCAAGTTACTAACAAGCTGCTGCAAGAATAATTCATGTTGAATCTCTAAGAAGTGTTCTACTTCTTATCATCTTAAAAGTTCTTGAGTAATCTGGATCAGTACAGCACCTCACACATCCTTAAATACCGTTCAATTTATTTCACTGTTGTAACATGAGACATGGTTGCCATTTGTGCACAGCAATGTCCTGTAAAAACCGGAAAAGTACTTGACTTGATTACCAATACTCTGTTTAGTTTGAAGGATTACATTAAACTTTAAAAACAATTCCATATTCTCTGAAAATGTAGAACACTTTACTTCCAACTAAAGTGAGACAACAACCAACACATTTGAATGGTGGCAACATTACGACTTCCTTTATTGATATCGTCATACAGCATGGAACCAGGTGTTTCGGTCCAACTTGCCCACTCCGACCAACTTGCCCCATCTAACTAGTTCCACATGCCTGTGCTTGGCTCATAACCTTCTAAATCTATCCTATCCTATTTATCAATCAAAATACACAGACGGCTCTGAGAAGAGGCTTTCACTCATGATCTTTCTGATTTGGCAAATCACTGAGTTAATGAGTTAAGTCTAACACCCAACGGAAAGGTAGATTATTGACAGATTGACGGTAGTTTTATGTGACTTGCATCCATTAAGAAGTGGATTGACCAAACTCACTCCATAAAGCTCATTCTCAAAAGGAGTTAATAATCAAGATCTATGAATGCTTTGGTCTATTCTTCCTCTTCCAAATAGATGCTCATTCCCATTGTCATGAAGACATGAGGTGCTTTTATAAAATACATTTTGTTGCCTTCTTGATGCAATGATATCATAAGAAGTAGGTGACAAAGCATAATTAACTACACATGCACCAAGAATAATATAAAGAACGATAATTTACAGCAAATCAAATTTTGAATGTCAAATCAAGTATCAAGTTCAATAGTAATTTATTGTTTGCCAATTTTGCTAATACAGCCTTAGATAATAATAACTCATGTATTCACAAAGGATTGAAGTCTCAAGATCAATTTTAAGGTGTTGCAGGTTCACCTCAGCAATAAGTTTAAAGGTTGATTACCTCAGTGTACTACCAATTGAGTTAGCATCACTGCAAAACGCCTATTCAGCTGATCTTTGCAGTATTCTACAATTAATTCCAAATGGATTTACAGTAAACACTAAACCTCTGATAATCCAGAATCCTTGGGGGGCTGTTGTACTGGAATTCTACTGAAAATTATTCTTATTAATATACCTACATGCACATTTAATTCACTTTTTTTTCCAAACGCTATGCAGTAGTATAATAAAAATTTCAAAGGAAACAAATGAGTGTAAATGGGGTGCTGGACGCAGGGTCCCGCTGAGTTTAAAGGGAGCAATGGAACAGGCTCCTGCTGAGTTTAAAGGGATTATGGGAATGTAGGCCAAGTGAGTTTAAAAGGGATGTGGGATTAGGATCCCACTGAGTACTAAAAGGAGTGTCGGGATTAGGCCTTTCTGAGGGAGTGCAGAAAACAGATGAGTTTAAAGGGGCTGTGGGGAAGGCAACCTTGTTGAGTTTAAAGGGAATGCAAGAAATGGGGTCTGATGAGTTTAAAAGGAGTGCAGGAACAGAACAAGATGAGCCAGATGCCGCTCCATCAGGATTTCCAACAAAATGTTGACTTGTGGATTATTGCAGTTTTAACGTTGCTCCTGTTGTTCTACATTTTATAGCTGATGCTGGCATAATAATCTATTTACAGTATCTAAACCCAAGATTCCACGGTAACTATGCACTGAAACATAAAACAGACTGATTTATAATGGACAAAACACATGCAAACTGATAAGTTTGCTATTGTTTTATTTTTTATTTATGAACTCTCAGTCTTCATGAGATCTTGATAATTCCTTCATGTTAGGATAAATAATAGAAGTCATCTTCAAATACATTAATGGCACTAATATGATAGCATAATAAACTGAAAACTCCAATCTAAGAAATCTGAAATGTGAAATGTTGTAACTCTTAAAGACAGATGTTATTTCCGTTATCCACAGGTTTTGGTTGACTTTCAATCCAACGGGCAAGTTTCTAACAAAACCTTGTCAACTTTTAGAACAGATATCTTAACAGACTGGACATTCATAAGTGACAGCAGCAGAATTAGGCAATTCGGCCCATCAAGTCTACACAATCATTCAATCATGGCTGATCAATCTCCCCCTCCTAACCCCATTCTCCTGCCTTCTCCCCATAACCTCTGACACCTGTACTAATGAAGAATCTATCTATCACTGCCTTCCTAAAAGAACGTCCTTTAATTCTGAGGCTATGACCTCTCGTCCTAGACTCTCCCACTAGTTGGAAACATCCTCTCCGCATCTACTCTATCCAAGCCTTTCAATATTCTGTACGTTTCAATGAGGTACGTTTCATTCTCTTACCCTTCAGAAGGATCAAGAGCCAAAGCCCGTGGATTGTCCAACTCTTTCCACACTAAAACCTGTCGATATTGTCCATCCAGCCGTGCCACCTCAATTCGATTGGTGCCTGTGTCTGCCCAGTAAAGGTTTTTTGACAGCCAGTCCACTGCCATTCCTTCTGGGTAATCGAGACCAAATTCAATCACATGTTCGACAGAGCTTCCATTCATGAAAGCGCGACTAATGGTCTATAGAGAAACATACAACATAAATTATTAAATATCTAAGATTGTTAGATGCTTCAAATATTGTCATATTTTTTTCCATGGAAATCAAAATATCAACTGAATATTTCTTGAGAAGAGGATCATCTTCTTCACTAAATATATAACTAGAACTCTCATCTTGTTATCTGCAGGTTTGCATTGTTTCTCTATTTGCGCAAAAACAGTACACGATAACGCTACCATTTTTGGCCCACCTTTCTCACCAGAAGGAACTGCAGATGCTGAAAAATCGAAGGTAGACAAAAATGCTGGAGAAACTCAGCGGGTGGAACGAAGGAAATAGGCAATGTTTTGGGCCGAAACATTGCCTATTTCCTTCACTCCACCCGCTGAGTTTCTCCAGCATTTTTGTCCACCTAACTCACCATTGTCCTGTGCTGTAAATGAAACAAGTTTTGTTCGGATTGATGGTATATTTTAACAGATAAGGTTTAAAAAAAATTAACTCAAAACAGAGCCCCCACCTGCACATGCGCAGTTGGGGGAGAGTTCCCGTGAGCGTATTTACCGGCGTCGCAAGGGCACCCGACGGGTCCTCAGCCGCGCCTGCGCAGTGGGGGCCTTTCCTGAATTGACGTAGACATCTTTTTTTCACAACGGCGACACAGGTAAGATTTTAAAAACAGAGGCCGACGGCTGCTGCTGCTCTGGGCACTCAAGGAGGGAGAGGAACAGCAACCTCGAGATCCTGGGGAGGTGAGGAGGGAGTGTGGGGGATTGAGGGAGAGGAGGGGGTAGGGAGGGAGCGGGAGGAAAGTTGGGGAGGTGAGGAGGAAGAGTTTGAGAGGAGGGGGAACAGAGGGAGAGGAGGGGGGAGAGGGTGACATAGGGTGTGGGGAATAGAGGCCAGTGGGGGAGGAGCATGGATTGTGGGGGGGCTTAAGGGGATGTGAGGAGTGGGGTAGGTGGGGGAGAGGGGGTGGTGAGGAGTGGGGAGGTGGGGGATGGAGAGATACGAGGGAGGTGGGGAGGGGAGAGGAGTTATGGAGGGAGAGAGTGGCAGAGGGTAGGGGAAAGGAGAGGGAGTGAGAGGTGAGGGAAGGATTAGGGGAGGGAAGGAGGAGAGGGGAAAGAAGAGGGAGCGTGAAGAAGAGGGGAGGTAATGTTGGGGGTTGAGGGGAAATGAGCCGCGCCTGTGCAGTTGGGGGCTATGGGTGAGTGGTGGAATATTGCGTTGGGGAAACGGGTTGCGTTGGGGGAACAGGTGAGCGGTGGAATATTGCGTTGTGGAACGGGTTGCGCTGGGGGACCAGGCCTCCCGTGTGACAGGCTCACTTTGTCTAGTAATATCTTTTTTTTTTTTTTCTTTTTTTTTTAAATTAGAAGTACAGTAAATTACATTAATACACATCACATAAAGCTTATTACATTTTGTTGTACCACTTCGTTTTTTGAGCTTTAAAAAAGGTAGAAATAAAAGAAGTAAGGAAAGTGAGCAAGAGTCGTGAAGGTGCAGGAAAGTGTTGGGAGAAGAAAGCCCCTTAGGGAAGAAATTAGAGAAGGAAGTAAAGAAAGGAAATAAGACCCTAGAAAGAAAAGAAAAAAAGGAAAAACAATCGCTCTATTGTAACACAAAACTCCACAAAAAAGGATATACCAACCGTGTTTTTATTAAAAATTTATTTTATACCCCCCGTTACCAGATCCTGGTACCATTTATATTTTAAATTACTATTGCACCTTATGCTTGTAATAGTTCCGTAAATGCAGACCACGTCTTTTGGAAGTGGTCTGCTTTGCCTGCTAGGAGGAGTCTCATCTCTTCCAAGTGTAGTGTTTCGAACATGTTTGAAATCCACATTTTTATTGTTGGTATTGGAGCATTTTTCCAAAATTTGAGTATAAGCTTTTTTCCCATTATTAGCCCGTAATTAAGTAAGTTCTTTTGAAACTTCGGGGTTAATTCGGGGTTACCTTCCGATATTCCAAAAATGATCCATTCTGCTTTTGGTACAAGTTTTATTTTAAATAATTTTGTGAAGTTTTCAAATATTTTGTTCCAGAATTTTTATACAGAAAACAAGAGTGCGCTATGGTAGCTTCTTGTGACTGACATTTATCACAAATGGGTGAGACATTGGGGAAAAGTTTATTTATTTTAGTTTTTGAATAATATAGTCTATGTAATGTTTTACATTGGATTAGAGTATGTCGTACGTTGATCGAGCATTTATGCACATATAGTAAGTGTTTATCCCAGCTCTCTTTTGAAATTTTTATAGCTAGTTCTTGTTCCCAGTCTCTTCTAATACCATCGGTTGTAGGTATTTCTATATTTAAAATAATGTTATATAAGTATGATATTAGATTTGCTGATTCAGCCTTTGTCTTCATGGCTTCATCCAATAAGTCTGGGGGCATGTTATGATAGTCTTTTGTGTATTTTTTCAGATAGTCACGGATTTGAAGATATTTAAAATATTGATTATTTTTCAAATTATATTTCAGTTGTAATTGTTGAAATGATAATAATTTTCCGAATTCATACAAGTCTCTGAGCGTTTTGATTCCCATTCTTTCCCATTGTGTAAATGATTTATCTATAATTGAGGGTTTAAACGACGGGTTATTGACTATTGGCATTAAAAGAGATAGATTTCTTAATTTTAGATTCTGTTTTATTTGTTTCCAAATTCTAATTGTACTATGTATCATTGGATTTTTATTGTAATATTTGTTATTCAGATTCATTGGTGAGAGGAGAGTCGCTCCTGTATTACACGGAGCGCAGTCCTCTCTCTCCATTACAATCCAATCCACCTGCTGGGCAGAGTTGTCCAGCAGGTGAATCATATTTTTAATATTTACTGCCCAATTATAGTACATAAAGTTAGGGAGCGCTAGACAACCCATCTCTTTTGGTTTACTAAGGTGTGCTCTTTGTATTCTGTGGGATTTGTAATCCCATATAAAATTTGTAATGTCTGAGTAGTTTTTTAAAAAACATTTTTGGAAGGTATATTGGAATTGATTGAAATAAATATAGGATTTGTGGTAAAAAGATAATTTTTATAGCATTTATTCGACCTATTAAAGACATCGGGAGCGTTTTCCAGAATTTGATTAGATTATTTAGTTTCTTAAATAAGGGGCTATAATTGACGTTAAACATACCGTGGTAATTTCTAGTGATTTCAATTCCTAAATATTAAAATTTTTCTGTGGCTATTTTAAAGGGGAATTTCAAGAGATGTGTTGAGTCTTTCGGTTTTATCGACATAATTTCACTTTTGTTCCAGTTTATTCTGTATCCTGAGAAAGATCCAAAGTCCTCAATTAGATTTAATATGTTTGGTATACTGATTTGGGGTTTTGTGATATACAGTAATACATCGTCTGCATAAGGATATTTTGTTATTTGAATATTTTGTACTATAACCGTAAATATCCGGGTGTGTTCTAATTTTTTCAGCTAAAGGTTCAATTACCAGAGCGAATAACAGCGGTGATAATGAACATCCTTGTCTATTACCCCTTGTTAATTGGAATTTCGTAGATAGTATATTATTAGTTAATATTCTAGCCGTGGGTTTGTTATATAATAATTTTATCCATGCGATGAAGTTCTCTCCCATTTGAAATTTTTGCAATACTTTAATCATATAATCCCATTCTACTTGATCAAACACTTTTTCTGCGTCCAATGAAATGATAGCTAACTCTTGTTCTTGAGGTTTGTGAGAGTGCATTATGTTAAACAGATGTCTCAGGTTGTTAAATGAAAGCCTCTTAGGTATAAATCCCGTTTGATCCTTATTTATTAATTTACTGACATATTGACTTAGTCTTCTAGCTAGTGTTTTCGCTAATATTTTTTGATCCGTATTTAACAAAGCAATTGCTCTATATGAGCCTGGTTCTTCTATATCTTTATCTTTTTTAAGTATTAATGTGATCGTTGATTCTGCTAGTGTTTCAGGTAAGGTTTGTTCTTTAAAAACATATGTATACATTTTCTGTAGACGTGGGGTCACTATGTCGTAAAAACATTTATAAAATTCATTACTGAATCCGTCTGGTCCTGGTGTTTTTCCATTCTTAAGTGTGTTTATTGTGTCTTCTATTTCCTTAGCTGTAATTTGTGCTCCCAGTTCCTCTTGTTCCTTCAATTCTAGTTTAGGAAGGTTACAATCGTCCAAAAATTCTGAAACTTTATTATTGTCTATTAGCGTTTTCGATGTGTATAAATTCTTATAATATTGAGCAAATCTTTTATTGATATCATTAGGTAGTGTTAATAATTCCCCTCTATCTGATTTGATCTTTAAAATTGCATGATCTTTTTCCCGTTTTTTCAGTTGGCGTGGCAAAAGTTTATGGGGTTTATCCCCAAATTCAAAATGTTCTTATTTTGTAATTTGGAATAATCTTCTCTGATAATAATTTATTTAGCTTAAATTTCAGTATTAAAATTTTATTATGTTTATCCATAGTTGGATCTTTAGCATTATCTATATCTAGTTGTCTGATTTGTTCTTCTAATTGTCTTTGTTCATTCTTATTCTTTTTGTTTTGAAAAGCTTGATACGAGATAATGACTCCTCTAATAAATGCTTTGAAGGATTCCCATAATAAAGTGGGCGATATATCTGGTGTATCATTTATCTCAAAAAATAGGTCCATCTGTTTTTTTAGATATATACTCCCTTGTGGGTCTTTCAAAATTTGCGAGTTAAACCTCCAGAACGATTTGTTCGTAGAGATTCCTTCCAATTTTAAAACGAAAGTTAGCGGGGAGTGATCTGAAATCGTATTGGTGTGATATTTAGGGTTCATAGAAACATAGAAATTAGGTGCAGGAGTAGGCCATTCGGCCCTTCGAGCCTGCACCGCCATTCAATATGATCATGGCTGATCATCCAACTCAGTATCCCGTACCTGCCTTCTCTCCATACCCTCTGATCCCCTTAGCCACAAGGGCCACATCTAACTCCCTCTTAAATATAGCCAATGAACTGGCCTCGACTACCCTCTGTGGCAGAGAGTTCCAGAGATTCACCACTCTCTGTGTGAAAAAAGTTCATAGTATAAGGGATTAGTTTTGTATCCACTAGGAAGTAGTCTATACGTGAGTATGTTTTATGTACCATTGAATAATTCTAGTCTAGTAATATCTAATAGCTGATCTCTTTCTCTCAAAAAATTACCATTTTAAAGTGCAAATTTTAACTCTGATTTCACTAATTTTCATATGAATTATGATACCGCCAGAAAATTAAACAATTTATCTTCATGCAATGTAAATGCTATGATATATCCAAGATTCTCAAGTAGAAACATGTTATGCTGTAAATCATAGAAACTGTATTTATTTGTCTTGTTGATTGTATACAGTGTTCAAAACCATTATTTGTGTTAACGAGAAACTAATGGTCCAATTTCTGTAATATAAAAATATTGTTCATATTTTCAGCAAGTTCCTCTGCCAAACCATATTTTTTCACAATGTATTAATTTAATTCACTATTACTGGCAATTTTAACATATATGTATTTTTGTGTTTGAATACAGGTCATTTATTTAATTAGGAGCGACATCATATGCAAACGTTTTAATATTGCCGTTTATGCTTTGTTGTGAATATAAACATTGAATATTACAACACAGAAACAAGCCACCCAGTACACAAAACCTTTGTAATCCACATAGTAGATGCCTTGTCTAATCTAAAGGGCCTGTCCCACCAGCATGCGATTGAATGCATCTAGCGCGACCAAACGTGGTCGCTTGAGGTGTACGGCCGCCACTTCGAACCGCGGAGGCATATGGAGTTGTGCGCGGCTGGTCCCGACATTGCGTGGGGCTCCGAAAATCCCGCACTGTTCGAAAATTCCGCGCGCCAACGGCCTGTCGGCCCGCAGACGCATTTAGGGCGTACGCAGTGTCTTGATGGCGTACGCAGCGTCTTGACGGCGTATGCCTAGCGCGTGGCGTTGCGCGATGACGTCAGCGCCCTACGCCATGCGACGTCCAAATTCAGTCAGCCCGCCTCCTGCCCAGCTGATTGGTGAGGATGACGTCAATTAGGTCACGCGCGAACTTTGCGCGTACATAGCGCGAATTTAGCGCAAACTTCGCTTCCGTCTGGTCGCGCTAGACGCATGCAATCGTATGCTGGTGGGACAGGCCCTTTACTCTTGAGTTAACTAATAGATTTCAAAGCTAAATCATTTCCTTAACATACAAAAAAAATCTAATCTATTTTCAGAACAGATAACTGTTACCTTTAAGCTAATGTCTGTCCAGTAAATTCTGTTATCAGAAACATCAAAATCAAGAGCAGACGCTTCCTTCACTCCTGTTAATGGAATTGCCACATCATTGTTATTGGTCTCCAAGGAAATTCTACGGATGTCTGCCCTACTGGAGAACAAGAGGAAGGCTTCGGGTACAATGCAAGTTTTCATGTCCATTATTAGCTCCAGGCCCATTGGACAGCCACAACGTGGACCCTGAGGCACAAATAGACATAGGTGGCTACAGCCACCATTATTCTCTGAACATGGATTTGTTCCTGTAACAGCAATATAGAATAATATCATTATTCAAATAATTTATTACATCAAAATAAAGCAAAGTAACTCAAGACAGTTCTGCTGCATTGGAGATGACGCACAGTACTCTCACGTAAACAGTAGTTGCATGAGAAACACACAGACCACTCTGAATATGCAAAATTCATCAGCAGTATATTACTCTGAAGATTGGTGTCTAAAGGGAGATCATTTTCAGCTTCTCTTGGCTTGAACCTGTGAATTGTACTGTCCAACAAGGGTACTTCTGTAAATCCCTCCCAAGTAATGGGGCTGGATCATAATGAGAGTTGGCTAGGAGTTCCTTAGAGAAATGCTGACAGCTACTTGGTATGTCTATTCATTTTGATCTTTAATTTGTCAAGGTACATCAGAGGAGCACAATCATATGGTGTTCAAAAGGGAACTGCAGATGCTGGAATATCGAAGGTACACAAAATTGCTGGGGAAACTCAGCGGGTGCAGCAGCATCTATGGAGCGAAGGAAATAGGCGACGTTTCGGGCCGAAACCCTTCTTCAGACTCTACACAAAATTGCTGGGGAAACTCAGCGGGTGCAGCAGCATCTATGGAGCGAAGGAAATAGGCGACGTTTCGGGCCGAAACCCTTCTTCAGTCTGAAGGGTTTCGGCCCGAAACGTCGCCTATTTCCTTCGCTCCATAGATGCTGCTGCACCCGCTGAGTTTCCCCAGCAATTTTGTGTACCTACAATCATATGGTGTTTGATTCTGAGCAGTGGCTTCGTCAAGGCGATGGGACTTAAGTAGATTTTTGAAGGAGAGAGGCAGAGAGATTTAGGAGAATTCCAGATTCCACTGCAATGATGGAGCAATGGAAGGTAAAGCATGGCTGTTGGTATCCTAGCGGATGCTCATTTGACGGATAGTCCAGCCCAATATTTTCCACATATGGTGCAGACATACAAGATAGGTAAGATATTCAATTCTGAGGCATTTGGAGCTATCTGATCTTGTCCTTACATGTAAGGAATAATCACACAAAATGTCATAGAAAGCTCTTGGCACCTGTAGATTTCTGAGTCTTTGGTTCAGCAGAGGAGAATGAAATGCTTGTTTGTGCTGTAAATGTTTCTCACGCAACAATCAATCTGCACTATCTATTGCAGTTTAAAGTAGTAAACAGTCAACAATAGTCAATTTGCATAAACAGAAATGAAGCATTATCCACCAAGATTACATACCAAATGCTTTTGTAACTCTTGTTGCCTTCAATCCCATTAGGTCAGGTAGCTGATCGATGATAATCTCCCGCTCAGCACGGTGCTTATGAACACGTTCAATGCTGCGTCTCTGCCAGTCAGTCCAATAGATGTAATCACCCAACAAAGTGAAACCAAATATGTGAGGAAGTTTATCTTCCACAAGTATTCTACGGCCTGTTCCATCTACATTGATGACCTGTTGAAAGCAGTCATAAAATTATCCAGGTCAGGACCCAAATACCAAATATGTAGAAGGTACACGCAGTTTCAAACATTTTTAAAAATCTTCAAAATATCTTATTTTTCATGATCATCTCACGTGGTAAGACCTATTACTACCCACAGAACTTGGTCTGCTTCATATGATTTGGCCTAAAAGGCTCCAACCCAATGTCAAGTCCCAACTGCGCCGAGGCAACAATTGGCTCAAAATGTTTGTGGATAGATGATGAAAACAGGAAGCAAATTTAATTTCCACTGTTAAAACCAAAAACACTCAAGGGATTAAAATGTGCTTAATTCATAATTCAGTTATGGTACACGTTTCCACATACACCTGAGAACATGTAAACCTAGTTACATATAGATACATGGACAATAGGTGCAGGAGTAGGCCATTCGGCCCTTCGAGCCATTCAATGTAATCATGGCTGATCATCCACAATCAGTACCCCGATCCTGCCTTCTCCCCATACCCATTGATTCCGCTAGCCCTAAGAGCTCTATCTAACTCACTTTTGAATGCATCCAGTGAATCAGTCTCCACTGCCTTCTGAGGCAGAGAATTCCACAAATTCACAACTCTCTGTGTGAAAAAGTTTTTCCTCATCTCAGTTCTACCCCAACCCCTTATAAGACCTACCCCTTACTCTTAAACTATGGCCCCTGGTTCTGGACTCGGGAACTTGTTTCCTACATCTAGTGTGTCCAAACCCTTAATAATTTTCTATGTTTCCATAAAATCCCTATCATCCTTCTAAATTCCAGTGAATACAAGCCCAGTTGCTCCATTCTTTCAACATATGACAGCCCGCCATCCCCGGAATTAACCTTATGAGCTGCAATCCCTCAAGAGCAAGGATTTGAGTCCTTCCTCAAATTATGAGACCAAAACTGCACACAATACTCAAGGTGTGGTCTCATCAGGGCCCTGTACAACTGCAGAAGGACCTCTTTGCTCCTATACTCAACTCCTCTCGTTATGAAGGCATATGTTGGCTTTCTTCACTGACTGTGCTACCTGCATGCTTACTTTCAGTGACTGATGTACTGGGACTCCCAGGTCTCGTTGTACTTCCCCTTTTCCTAACTTGACATCATTCAGTTCAAGTGAAATAAACTATATACAATATTTGGCATTTTAATTGTGAATAAAAAATAGAATTTAAAAGAGTAAAACTGTTATTAGAAACAATGGCGGAAAAATAAAGAAAGCTTAGACAAGGATTATCAACAAGAGACATATGTATCCAACACGGTTAATAAATCATACAAAAGTCAGTTAAATTTTAGCAGTAAGGGTTACCAAAAAATAAACTGCTCCTTGATGGTCATGCACTCAGAATTATTCAGGATCCTTTAATCCTACTTCAGTAAATATATTATTTCACTTTAAATCATAGAAAATACAGATGCTGGAGATCAGAAACAAAAATCAGAAACGGGTGGAAAATGTAGTTTACTTTGTTTGTGGTATCCTGCTGAGCAAAGATTGTCTGCAGCTTTCTTACAGCAGCCAATACATTTTAAAAAGCCATTCAAGGCTGTGAAAGACTGAGATGTTTAAAGTAGTGGAGGGCAGAGTGCAAGTGCTAAATTTTTTGCTGTGTGATATTTAAAACTTGATACAAAACAAAAATGTTACAGATTTTCCAACCATTTTTATTTCCAGAGCCACACAATGATAAATCTGGAGAACCTTCTCAGCCAACTCCACTGAGTAGGATCCACTAATTCCCCTGTTCCCGAGTGCACACCATCTCCAGGCCTGGTGCTGCCAGCCACACTCAGGCTCACCAATGAATAGTGCACAATGGACAACATCCCTTGGTCCATAATTTCCTGCTTAAATTTGAATTTTTTTAAAAAATCTCATTCAAAAGCGAGTGAAAATGCCACTGGATTCTGGAACTGGGATTAAATTATATTAATCAGGGAAGTGGACCAGAATCTTATTGTAGCAGTTTAAGCACACAGAGAGTAAATAATGAGCTTATTATTCAAAATTTTGAGCAAATCAAAATTCATTTAAATTTATTATGAGGAACGTACATCATATATTATTTACTTATTTATCTGCAGATCAAATAACTACCTCCAGACGGAAAATTACTCGGTCTTATCCCGGTCTTTTCTTCCTATCTGTGCAGTTTTTTTCTACATAATTGATTGTGTTGTATAATTCTTGTCTGTCTGCAAACAAGTCTGACACAGTGGATGGTAACAGCAAAAATTGGTCCTTTAAATGTAATCTAAAAAGGACAGCAAAGTGTAAAGATTTCTAACTTTGTTATGCCCCTGTCCCACTTAGGAAACCTGAACGGAAACCTCTGGTGACCTTGCGTCCCACCCAAGGTTTCCATGAGTCGCCAGAGGTTTTGGTCACTCGCCTGTAAAGCCTCGACCGAAGCGTGAGCTGCATCTACTGAACAAAGATCCTACAGGATCTTTGCTATCGACCGCACACACACACACACACACACACACACACAAACACATCGCGAAGGTGGGGGCCAGGGACAGCGGAGGAGCGCTGTCCGCGCGATGAAGAGGAAGGTAAACGGCTGCCAAAGAGCATGGTAAGTCCTTTAGAAAGCGCGGGAGAGAAGGGGAGAGAAGGAGAGAGAAGGGGGGGGAGGGGAGAAGAAGGAGTGGAGACAGTTTTAAGAAGTTTAATGAAGTTAGCGGGCATTTACCTTCCGGCGGATCTTCTGGGTCCTGAAAACTCCAATGAGCCAATCAAAATGTCCGGTCAGCGAAGGAGATTGCCTTCGACTGCCTGTAAGTAAATAACGACCCCACTGCACTGGCTTCGACCAAACGGCAACTTATTTTTAGTCGAGGCCGGTTTTGATTTTGTTGAAATAATCGAAGGAACATAGATGAAGCCTCAACCACGCGGAAACCACTTTTGACCATTAGGGAGAGTGACCAAAACCTCCGGGAACCTCATGGAAACCTTGGGTGGGGCGCAAGGTCACCAGAGGTTTCCATTCAGGTTTCCTAAGTGGGACAGGGGCATTAGTGAATGCAGTGGCGGTGGGCATAATCAGCAACACAAATCAGTCATTCTGTATCATCTAAGAAATTCACACTAGTTTCCACACCTAGATCTAACTTACTGTCCTTTCGCCTGACTCTCCAACATTCCTAAATCGTCAGCCTACTTGTCGAACATCGGGATGAGTTGAATCTTGACTCAATTAAATAAAAAGGCCAAAAACATTTTTCTCTCTCACTCACACCCAAATCTCTGAAATGTCACTTTATGCAATCGTGGTGTGATATATGATCCCTTGTGTCTTTCTTTATCTGTAATTTCTTCTGAGCAGGTCTGTAACATCAACAGGTTCTGCTCCCGACTCAACCCACCTGCTGCTGAAACTCAGTTACACCTTAATTTCCTTCAGACTTTGAAACTTCAAACTGTGCTTGGCTGGGATCCAAGATTCCCTTTTCATTTATTTTCGATCATCCAAAACTCTTGGTGCAAGTTGTTCTGTCAACAACTCACACCAAGGCATGTTGACCACAGACCACACACTGTTGGCCTACTTTGGTGCCTCAATAAACAAAACCACAGTTTTAAAGCTCTAATCCTGTATTTCAAGTCCTTCCAATCTCATCCAATTCTATTACTTCAAAAGTGCTCAGTTTCCGGCCTCTTTCACATCTCTGATATTAATTGCATTATTGCCTGCCTTGCCTTCGGTGGCTTGAGCCTCAAATCCTGGAAATTCCTCTCTGAACGTCTGCCTTTTTAAACTTTTCCATGTCAAATTTGATGATGTTTATATGAAAATCGCCAGATGGCAAATGCTATACAAATGAACATTGTCTGGGAATTAGCATATGTATAATTTAACTTGTTTAATTTTTTTAAATGCTATATTATTCCCCTTATCTTATTCCTTATTTCCAAAAGCCGGGTTTTGTAGTTCTGAGGTCTGTACACTCTGCTAAATTATACAACAGAGCATCTACTTTATTTGTATTTGTATGTTGTAGACCTCAAAATAAACTAAAAACAGTTATGTACATCCCCATTCTTCAAACTTATTCCTTTTCCTAAGTGATGAAAATTCACAGAAATCTGGACAAGTTTTTACTAAAATATGGCGAATAAAAAAAGACCGAGCCAGCAGCCAGTAAAGCAAAATATCTTTATCTCTTGTGGCAGTGTTCACACTGCTGCCAGCTGCCATTCCCTCAAAGTGGGTCAGCCCAATGCGAGCTGAAGTATAATTGTATTTAACTTATAACGACACCACACTGTCGGCATCTGTGTTATGACAGACGCAAGAGTAGAACAGATGCAGAAATTTGCATGCAGTGTTAAAAAAACATATCGGCATTTTGTTATTCTCAACATTTGACTCCTTTTTCCTGTGGCTTTAAATTTAGCATACCAGCTGCTTTCTTTAAAAGAATCCTTCCCACATGTTTTTTCAGCCACGTCCATTTAGGTTCAAAACACACACAGAGGAAACCTGACTACAGACAGTGCGTCCAAACAAAACTCCTCCAATTATTATGAAGGTGATTATTTGTATTTATACAGTACAGTGCTTTTATGGAGTAAGTAGTTCAGGGGCGCTCTTAATTATGCAGAACATGGACCTTTTTCAGATGGGTTGCAAGCAAAGGTACTAGAGGAGCTCCTCTAGTATCTTTGGTTGCAAGCATCTTCCCTTCCAGTATACTTTAAGCATCCCATTTAACTTGCAACAATACATACAAGGCGACAAGCTTAAATTATATCATCGCTCATTCGCAAAAGGAGGCTTTCTACCAAACTTTGGACTTTTGAAAAAGTAAATCCATTGTGTTGCAATAAAAAAGGCTGCATCAAGTCACTCCAAGTACTTTTTGAGATCTTTTTAGCCGCTAAACTGGTTCCCTAATTAAATAACATAGTAAAATCACAAGTTAACTAATTACAAGTTATTGTTATGCCAGCAACATATGCCCAAATATATCCAACGCAATCTATTAAATGCTATTTTCTTTTCCAAAGAATGAATTCTATGCTGCACTTCTGGGTAAGCCAAAAACATTAAAAAATGTAGACAAAAATAGCTTTGCCATAAATCACAGCATTGAGTATAGAAGTTGGGATGTAATGTTAAAATTGTACAAGGCATTGGTGAGGCCAATTCTGGAGTATGGTGTACAATTTTGGTCGCCTAATTATAGGAAGGATGTCAACAAAATAGAGCGAGTACAGAGGAGATTTACTAGAATGTTGCCTGGGTTTCAGCAACTAAGTTACAGAGAAAGGTTGAACAAGTTAGGGCTTTATTCTTTGGAGCGCAGAAGGTTAAGGGGGGACTTGATAGAGGTTTTTAAAATGATGAGAGGGATAGACAGAGTTGACGTGGAAAAGCTTTTCCCACTGAGAGTAGGGAAGATTCAAACAAGGGGACATGACTTGAGAATTAAGGGACTGAAGTTTAGGGGTAACATGAGGGGGAACTTCTTTACTCAGAGAGTGGTAGCTGTGTGGAATGAGCTTCCAGTGAAGGTGGTGGAGGCAGGTTCGTTTTTATCATTTAAAAATAAATTGGATAGTTATATGGATGGGAAAGGAATGGAGGGTTATGGTCTGAGCGCAGGTATATGGGACTAGGGGAGATTATGTGTTCGGCACGGACTAGAAGGGTCGAGATGGCCTGTTTCCGTGCTGTAATTGTTATATGGTTATATGGTTTATATGAAACAAGAATGTCTGAAGAAAGTTGGCTGAAAAATCTCCAAAATCCCTGTTCCACGAACAGAATCTATAAATTTAAGGAATAACAACTATGTTTATGTTTCTATATGTACCTTTTCACTCACCGTTAAGTTGATACTGCGCTATATAATCATGCATCTATCTTTCATTCAATCAAAACTATTTGGAGCAGTGATCTGTCGAGTCAATATTACTTTCCATGCAAATTCCCCTTCCTGCCATTTCAGGTGAATATAAAAGATCCCATGGCACTAATCAAAGAGCTGTGCAGTCAATATTTACCACAAAAATTAATTACTTGGTTATCCCACTGCTACCTGAGACCTACCAGTTTGCAAATTGGTTGTTTTATGTTTCCCGAAAAGTTTCGGGAACTTTATGTTTCCCAAATCAGTGACTAATCAAAACTGTTTGACTGGCTTTTTGAAAATGCAAATAGGAAAATGAGTGAGTGAGAGAAAAAACAATTGAAAACAATTACACAAGTCCCACAGGCAATCTATGTGGGCAATGATGTGGATTGCTCCAGAGAGAAAAAGGCAATCTCTCCCAGAATGTAATCGCAGATGATATTTTATAAACGGTAACTACATTTGAAAACAACCTAATCTTTAATAGATACTAGACTAATAGATACTAAACTAAGTGGGACCCGTTGGGTCCCAGCATCACATGGGAAGGCTGGTCCCCCAAAGCAATATTCCACCTCTCCACCAATTCCAATATTGGTGGCCAGGAGCGCTAGTATGGGTGTTGTGGGCTGAAGGGACTGGTTTCCAGAGAGCTAGTATGAACATTGTGGGCTGAATGGATTCTTGGGCTGGCGGCCTAGTCACTCAAGCCTGTTGTGCTGACAGCTCACTCACAGCTGGTGGGCTGGCAGTTGACTCACGGCTATTCCTTGAAATTCCATTTCAAGCAGGGTGCAAGGCCACTAAATTCAAGTGCAGTTTCATACCATTTCAAGCAGGGTGCAAGGCCACTAAAGACAGCAAGTCGTGACCTCTCCCTCCTCCATCTTGCAGAAACTGAGCCACGCCCACACTTCTGGGTTTTATAGTCCCTTCCCCCTTCCACCAGAAAGGCCGTGGCCTTCATGGCGTGATTGACAGGAGAGAATCTCAACATTTTTTAAACACTAATAACTCTTTAATTCTTCATCGATGGGAAAAACCCTCTTGTCCTGCGCAACCGAGGGGGACTCTGAGTAAGATGGGCAAAAAATCACAGCCGTAAGTGGCAGTGTGTTTTCTAAAATCAATATACAGAACAACAGGAAGTGGTCAAGATCAGACTTTTAGTAATATAGATATTATATGGAGACTTTTAGAGCATAACAGAAGGCCTTGTAGCATTACACTATCTCCTGGGTCCAGAGACGTGGTTAGGGGACATCATGATTGCTGGTGGGACTACTGCTGCATTGAAGGAGACCATTCTGACCATTGAACCTACACTGATCCTATATATGAGAAATGTAATCACCGTATTGCTCTTGTAGCTCTGAGTAGTGTGGTTGTTCATTCATTAAACATTTTCAAAGTTAAGGATAAAATAAATTTGGATTCTGAGTGCATTTAGGAACTGTGCAGGAAAGTGGCTTGAAGCACAGAATCATATCCTATTGAAGAGCAAACAAACACATGATCTCCTAAGTACATTTGGTTTCATAAATTTCCTGTGCTACTGTAATGGACATTCTATTGATCTATTCATCTATTGGCTCTTTGCTGATCCTCAATATCCATATTCCAAAATGTTCAAACTCAGTCAGAATATCAATAGCAAAGATATTTCTCCTCATGTAGTCTTACATAGTTACTTCTTATCATGAGTTAATGTTTTCTTGCTCCAGTCACTCCAGACAGGGGATCTACATATCAACATTTAACCTGTCAATTTTTACAGTATCTTTCAAATCTAAATCTGATCACCTCTCAAGCTTTTACTCTCTAATGGTATAGGCATTTCCTGCTCATTGTACAGCCTTCTTTTCCTGGAATTAATCTGATACATCCCTGTGGCACTAGATGTTGGCGAGGACACACTCAGAGTACTATGTTAAGTTTTGGTCACCCTGCAGTTTTGGTCACCCTGCATCCCTGCAGGATGCCATTATCCTGGAAAGAGAGCAGAGGTGGTTTATGAGGATGTTGCCAGGACTTGAGAGACTGAGCCGTCGTGAGCGGTTGAGCGTACTATGACTGTTCCTTGGAGCACAGGAGCTGGTCTTATAGAGCCATATAAAGTCTTGAGGGGAATAGACTGGGTGAATATACAGAGTCTCTTACCAAGGATAGAGCAGTCAAAAACAAGAGGACATATTCTTAAGGTGTGAGAGGAAAGATCTAATACTAAACTGAGGGATAATATTTTCACTCAGAGGGTGGTGGGTATATGGAAAGAGCTGCAAGACGAGGTAGTTGACACAGGCTCTATAATAGCACTTAAAAGACATTTAGACTGGTACATGGATAGAAAGATTTAGAGGGATATGGGCCACAGGCAAATGGAACAAACTTAGATGGGGTGTCTTGGTCGGCATGGACAAGTTATGACCATGACATCTGCAAACGTACTGACCATGCCCTGTACGTTCTCAAGCAAGTAATTGAAATAGATGACAAACAACAATGGGGTCAGCACAGGGATCTTGTGACGCACCACAGATGTAAGCCTCAATTCTATAGACAACTAGACCAAGTGCAGACCCGTTGGGTCTGTTCCCCCAACGTGCGGTTGTGGGGGGGGGGGGGGGCGGGGGAGGCGGCACGCAGCGTCACACACACTAACTATCCCCCCCCACCACACTCACGCTAATTACCCCCTTGATATTATATTAATATAATTAATTTGCTCCTTTTACCACCCTATCTACTGACGCATAGCCCCCAACTTGCAGTCACATCTAGAGAGGGGCGGGGGGCGGGCGGGGGTAGAGAGTGAGGGCAGAGAGAGAAGGGGCAGAGACAGAGAGAGAGACAGAGACACAGAGAGAGGGATAGGGGGTGGAGAGGAGGATAAGAGGGAGGGTGGGTGAGAGGGGAAAGGTGAGGGTGGAGGGGAGGAGAGAGAGAGGGTGGAGGAGGGGGGAGACGAGGGGGTGCTGAGAGGGGGGGGAGAGGGGGGAGAAGGGAGGGGGGGGGGGAGGGGGGGGGGCGGGACGGGGGGGGGGGGAGGAGGGGGAGGGGGGGGAGGGGAGGGAGGGGGGGGGAGGGGGGGGGAGGAGGGGAGGGGGAAGAGAGGGGGAAGAGAGAGGGGGGGAGGGGGAGAGGGGGGGAGAGAGGAGAGGGGGGGAGGGAGGGGGGAGAGGAGGGGGGAGAGGAGAAGGGGGGAGGAGGAGGGGGGAGGAGGAGGGGGGGGGGAGGAGGGGGGAAGAGGGGGGGGAGGAGAGGGGGGGGAGAAGGGGGGGGAGGAGAGAGGGGGGGAGGAGAAGGGGGGGGAGGAGAAGGGGGGGGAGGGGAGAGGGGGGGAGGAGAGGGGGGGGAGGGAGGGGGGGGGGAGGAAGGGGGGGGAGGAGGGGGGGGGGAGGAGGAGGGGGGGCAAGGAGAGGGGGGGGAGGAGAAGGGGGGGGGAGGAGAGGGGGGGAGGGGAAGAGGGGGGGAGGAGGAGAGGGGGGGAGAAGAGGAGAGGGGCGGAGGGGAGGAGGGAGAGGGGGGGGGGAAGAGGGAGGGGGGGAAAGCAGGGATGGGGGGGGAAGAGGAGAGGGGGGGGAGAGGAAGAGGGGGGGAGAGGAAGGAGGAGAGGGGGGGGAAGAGGAGAGGGGAAGAGGAGAGGGGGGGGGGAGAGGGGGGAGAGGGGGGGGAGAGAGAGGGGGGGAGGGGGGAGGAGAGAGAGGAGGAGAGGGAGGGAAGGGGGAGAGAGAAAGGGGGTGGGAGAGGAGAAGGGGAGGAGAGGAGAGGGGGGGAGAAGAGGGGGAGGGGAGAGGAGAGGTGAGGGGGAGAGGAGAGGGGGTGAGGAGAGGGGCGAGCGGAAAGCGGGGTGGGAGAGGAGAAGGGGGGAGAGGAGAGGGGGGAGAGGAGAGGGGAGGCGAGGAGAGGGGGAGGAGAGGGGGGGGGAGGAGAGGGGGGGAGGAAGAGGAGAGGGGGGGAGGAAGAGGAGAGGGGGGGGGATGAGGAGAGGGGGGGAGCAGAGGAGAGGGGGGGGAGAGTGAGAGGGGGGACGAGGAGAGGGGGGGGAAGAGGAGAGGGGGAGAGGTGAGGGGGAGAGGTGAGGGGAGAGGTGGAGGGGGGGAGAGGAGAGGGGGGGAGAGGACTGAGGGGGGGAGAGGAGAGGGGGGGAAGAGGAGATGGGGGGGAGAGGAGAGGGGGGAGAGAGAGGGGGGAGAGGAGAGGGGGGGAGAGGAGAGGGGGGGGGAGAGGAGAGGGGGGAGAGGAGAGGGGGGGGGGAGAGGATGAGGGGGGGGGAGAGGAGAGAGGGGGGGGGAGAGGAGAGGGGGGGGAGAGGAGAGGGGGGAGAGGGAGAGGGGGGGGAGAGGAGAGGGGGGGAAGAGGAGAGGGGGGGGAAGAGGAGAGGGGGGGAAGAGGAGAGGGGGGGAAGAGGAGAGGGGGGAAGAGGAGAGGGGGTAAGAGGAGAGGGGGAGGAGGAGAGGGGGGGAGAGGAGAGGGGGGGAAGAGGAGAGGGGGGGAGGAGGAAAGGAAGGGGGGGAGGGGAGAGGAGAGGGGGGGGGGGAGAGGAAAGGGGGTGGGAGAACCTAAAAAACATTTTAGAACCAAAAAATACACATTCTGCAAGCATTGTAGAACGATAAAAGACACTTTTTGCAAACATTTTAGAACCAATAAACACTTTCTGCAAACATTTTAGAACCAATAGACACATTCTGCAAGCGTTTTAGAACCACTAAGGACACTTACATTTGAGTCGACATGTGTTCAGTGTTATTCACAGCTCAGAGAAACGTGACCCTCTGCCTTCCTCCAGACACTGATTGAGGCACACCACTTCCTGGTTTTATAGTCTCTCCCCCCTGCCGCCAGCAGGGGCAGCAGAGAGAATGGGGAATTTTGTAAAATCATTAATATCTCTGTCATTTTTCATCGACGGAAAAAATCCTCGGCACACATACGGCGGAGGGGGGCTCTGAGCGAGGTGGCGGCGTTCTCTCGGAAATCGCAGCACAGATGGCCAAAACCGGTCAAGAACAGACTTTTAGTAATATAGATTGACAATAGGTGCAGAAGGCCATTTGGCCCTTCAAGCCAGCACCGCCATTCACTATGATCATGGCTGATCATCCACAATCACTACCCCGTTACTACCTTCTTCCCATATCCCCTGACTCCTCTATCTTTAAGAGGACTATCTAACTCTCTCTTGAAAGCATTCAGAGAATCGGCCTCCCCTGCCTTCTGAGACAGAGAATTTCACAGATTCACAACTCTCTGGGTGAAAAAGTTCTTCCTCATCTCCATTCTAAATGGCCTACCCCTTATTCTTAAACTGTGGCCCCTGGTTCTGAACTCGCAACATTGGGAACATGTTTCCTGCCTCTAGCATGCCTAAAAAGCACATTTACCCAACCACCCTCTGCCCCCTAACATTAAGCCAATTATGTATTCAATTAACTAGCACTCCCTGAATCCAATGCAATCTAACTTTCCAGAGCAGCCTCCCACAAAGAACTTTAGCAAAGGCCTTGCTGAAGTCCATACAGACGACATCTACTTCCCTGTCCTCATTGACCTTCTTGGTTACTTTGTTAAAAAACTCAATCAAATTCTTGAGACATGATCTCCTAAGAATAAAGCTGTGCCGACCATCCTCAATTAACCTATCCTTTCAAATGCGTGTATATCTTATGCCTACAAATCCCCTCCAGTGACATACACACCACAGATGTTAGGCTTACTGGTCTATAGAAACATAGAAAATAGATGCAGAAGTTGGCCATTCGGCCCTTCGAGCCAGCATCGCCATTCAAGATGATCATGGCTGATCATCCAAAATCAGTACCCTGTTTCCCCATTGCCCTTGGTTATCTTAGCCCTCAGAGCTAAATCTAACTCTCTCTTGAAAACATCCAGTGAATTGGCCTCCACTGCCTTCTGTGGCAGTGAATTCCACAGACTCACAACTCTCTGGGTGAAAATGTTTTTCCTCAGCTCAGTCCTAAATGGCCTACCCCTTATTCTTAAACGGTGACCCATGGTTCTGGACTCCCCCAACATTGGGAAAAAGGTTCCTGCATCTACCCTGTCCAATCCTCTAAGAATTTTATATGTTTCTGTAAGATCCACCCTCATCCTTCTAAATTCCAGCGAATACAAGTCCATTTTTTCATCATACGTCAGTCCCACCATCCCGGGAATAAACCTGGTGAACCTACGCTGCACTCCCTCAATAGCAATAATGTCCTTCCTCAAATTAGGAGACCAAAATTGCACACAATACTCCAGGTACGGTCTCACCAGAAACCTGTACAACTGTAGCAGGACCTCCTTGCTCCTAAACGCAAATCCTCAAGGCGAACATACCATTGGCTTTCTTCACTGCCTGCTGTACCTGCATGCTTACTTTCAGTGACTGATGTACAAGCACAGCCAGATTTCATTGCACCTCCCCTTTTCCTCTGACACCATTCATTAATAATCTGCCTTCCTGTTCTTGCCACCAAAGTGGATAACCTCACATTTATCCACATTATATTGCATCTGCCATGCTTCTGCCCACTCACCCAACGTATCCAAGTCACCCTGCAGCCTCATAGCATCCTCCTTGAAGCTCACACTGCCACCCAGCTTTGTGTCATCCGTAAATTTAGAGATGTTACATTTAATTCCCTCGGCAAAATCGTTAATATATGTTATAAACAACTGGGGTCCCAGCACCGAGCCTCGCGGCACCCCACTAGTCACTGTCTGCCATTCAGAAAAGGACCCGTTAATTCCTACTCTTTGCTTCCATCTGCTAACCAGTTCTTTATCCATGTCAATACCCAACTCCCAATACCATGTGTTCTAATTTTGCACCCTAATCTCTTGTGTGGGACTTTGTCAAAGGCTTTTTCAAAGTTCAGATACACTACATCCACTGGCTCAGCCTTATCGATTCTACTTGTTACATCCTCAAAAAATCCCAAAAGATTAGTCAAGCATGATTTCCCCTTCATAAATCCATGCTGACTTTGACCGATCCCATCACTGCTTTCCAAATGTGCTGCTGTAACATCTTTAATAATTGACTCAAGCTTCTTCCCCAATACCGATGTACGGCTAACTATAATTCACCGTTTTCTCTCTCCCTCCTTTCTTTCTTAAAAAGTGGAGTTACATTGGCTACTCTCCAGTCCACAGGAACTGATCCAGAGTTGAAAGAACATTGGAAAATGGTCACCAATGCATCCACGACTTCTGAGTACTCTGGGATGCAGACCATCAGGCTCTGGGGATTTATCTGCCTTCAGTCCCAACAGTCTGACTAATGTGGATTCCCTTCAGTTCCTCCCTCGGACTAGATCCTCAGTGCCCTAGTATTTCCGGGAGATTGGTTCTGTCTTCACTAAGTGAGACACAAACAAAGTACTCATTGAACTGTTCTGCCATTTCCTTGTTTCCCATTATAAATTCACCTGTCTCTGACTGTAAGGGACCTGCTTTCATCATCACTAATCTTTTCCTTTTAACTACCTAAAGAAACTTTTCGTCAGTTTTTATATTCCCCACAAGCTTTCTTTCATGAAGCTTTCCCTTGCAGCCCTTCTTGAACAAAAGCACAATATCTGCATTCCGCACACTGCCCTTCCTTAGATATGGAGACCAAAAGTGTACAAGGTGGGCCAAGTATGGTATCATCAAAAGTCTGCATACATGCATCAAGATTTCCATATTTTTGTATTCCAAACATATTGCAGAAAAAAGCAACGTCTGCCTTCCTAATTGCTTGCTGTACATGCATGTTAATATTCTGTGCTTTGCTTGCCCAATATCGCTATTCCTGAAGAAGTCTGAAGAAGGATTTCGGCCCGAAACGTTGCCTATTTCCTTCGCTCCATAGATGCTGCCGCGTCCGCTGAGTTTCTCCAGCACTTTTGTCTACCTTCGCTATTCCTCTGTCAGCCAGAGTTTCTCACTATGTTTAATTGTGCTTTTCTATTTTTCATATGGATATTTATATTTTCACATTAAAAAAAATCATTCTTGGCCACTCATAGCCTCCAAGTATCCCTTTGAAGATACTGTCCTCAGAGTTCACTGTTCCAAAGAGTTTTGTGTTATTTCCAATGTAATATCTACTTCTAACATGCAACTTTACTCGTTCAAAACTCAATTCAGATTTTATCATTTTAAAGAGGAACAGACAAACATGCTCACTGGATCTTGACACAATAATGACAGCTCCTAATATTGATGGAGTTTTTGCTTTAATGTCCCATGTATAATGAGGGGGAAAAACGTTTGACTAGTCAGTTAGTTAATGAATAGCCGAGGGATTTTAATGCACATTATGTTCTTGCCGGAAGGCGCAAATAAAACCTTTCTGACTGAAACATTTGCAAGTTCCATTTTGCTTGAAGCCTAGCAAATTTTTGAAAGAATGCAGTTTAAATATCCACAATTTAAACCACATGTACCTGTTGGGACAGGTTTATTTATGTCATCCCAACACCTTGAAGATAAGGCCCCAAATCTTTACACAGAATCAGTCCAAAAGTCAGTCAATTAGAGCCATTTTGTTGGTTAGATTCTCTATTGAAACAATCTCAACAAGCAGCTACTCCACATTGAACACGAGGAGAGTCTTGCTCGATTCTCACCAAATTTCAGGTACCCAGGTCCCACTGACAGAGACACGTTTATTCCTACTCTTTGTTTCCTGTCTGCCAACCTATTCTCTATCCATGTCAATACCCTACCCCCAATACCATGTGGTCTAACTTTGCCCACTAATATCTGGGTGGGACGGCAAACGGACCTGAATGAATACGCCACATTCGTTACAGACTTCATCAGGAAATGTGTGGAGGACTGCGTTCCTACAAAAACCTTCCGAGTGTTTCCTAACCAGAAACCTTGGATGAACCATGAGATCCGCATTCTTCCGAAGACCAGATCCTGGGCATTCAGGTCTGGTGACGCAGAGGTCTATAAGAAGTCCAGATACGACATTGATAAGGCCATCAAAAAGGCCAAAAGGGACCTGCTTTAAACTGGAGGACGAGGCGGATGTTAGGCAACTGTGGCAGGGCTTGATGTGCCATCATCTCCTACACGATGAAATCACGAGGCAGCTCAAACGACAGCGAAGCATCACTCCCTGATGAGCACAAAGCGTTCTACACACCCTTTGATAGGGAGAACACTGATGTGCTTTCCCGAGCCCCCATTCGCCCTGATGATATTACAGTCACAGTCACAGAGGCAGATGTTAGAAGATCCTTCAGGGGGGTGAACCCTCAGAAAGCATCTGGAGCTGATGTTATACCTGGTCGAGTTCTCAAAATCTGTGTAGACCAACTGGCTGGGGTTTTTGCAGACATTTTCAACCTCTCACTTCTGAGGTCCTCGCTTTAAGAGGGCATCAATAATACAGGTGCACAAGAAGAGTAAGGTGCCGTGTCTCAACGACTATCGACCAGTGGCACTAACGTCTGTGGTGATGAAGTGCTTTGAGAGGTTGGTTGTGGTGCATATGAACTTCTACCTCGACAAGAACCTCGACCCACTACAGTTCGCCTACTGCCACAACAGGTCAACAGAGGATGCGATCTCACTGGCTCTCCACTCTGGACCACTTGGACAATAAAAATACTTACGTCAGGCTGTTGTTTATAGAGTAATACCGTCATCCCCTCCAAGCTGGTTACCAAGCTCGGAAATGGGTCTCTGCGCATCTCTCTGCAATTGGATCCTCGACTTCCTCATCCACAGACCACAGTCTGTTCGAATTGGCAGAAATACTTAATCCTCTGTAACAATCAGTACGGGAGGACCTCAAGGCGGCATGCTCTCAGCCCCCTGCTCAATACTCATGACAGTGTAGCTGGACATAGGGCGAACTCCATCATCAAGTTCGCCGACATCAGTGCCTCTACTTCCTGAAAAGATCACGGAGATTCGGTATGTCAAAGAGGCTTCTCTTGAACTTCTACAGGTGCACAGTAGAGAGCATATTGACTGGTTGCATCATGGCCTGGATCGGCAACTTGAACGTCCAGGAGCGGAAAAGACAGCAAAAAGTTGTGATCACTGCCCAGTCCATCACCGGCTCTGACCTCCCCACCATCGAAGGGATTTATCGAAGTCACTGCCTCAAAATGGCAGCCAACATTATCAGAGACCCACACCATCCTGGCCACACACTCATTTCACCATTGCCATCGGGAAGAAGGTACAGGAGCCTGAAAACTGTAACGTCCAGGTTCAGGAACAGCTTATTCCCTTCAGCCATCAGGCTATTAAACACGGCAACAAAGAAGCTCTGAACTACAATATACTATTATTATTATTATTATTATTGGACTATAATTGTATGTTTATTGAGTAAGTATGTCTGTATATATATATATATATATATATATACACACATATACACACACACTGAACTTTTTTTCCTCTCCCGTTACGTACAATGTTTACATATTCTGTTGTGCGGCAGCAAGTAAGGCTTTCATTGTTCTATCTGGGACATATGACAGTAAAACACTCTTGACTCTATCAAAGGCTTTCTGAAAGTCCACAAACACTACATCCACTGGCTCTCCTTCATCCATTTTACCTGTCAAATCCTCAAAAAATTCCAGAAGATTAGTCAAGCATGATTTCCCCTTCATAAATCTATGCTGAATTTGACCAATCCTGTCACTGCTTTCCAAATGCAGCTATAACATCTTTAATAATCGACTCGAGCATCGTCCCCACTACCGATGCAGGCTAACTGGTCTATAATTCCCCATTTTCTCTCTCCCTCCTTTCTTAAAAAGTGGGGTTACATTGGCTACCTTCCAGTCCACAGGAACTGATCCAGAGTCGAGATAACATTGGAAAATTATCACCAATGCATCCACGATTTCTAAGGCCACCTCTTTGAGTACTCTGGGATGCAGACCATCAGGCCCTGGGGATTTATCTATCTTCAGTCCCTACAGTTTACCTAACACCAATTTCTGACTAATGTAAATTCCCTTCAGTTACTCACTCCCACCACATCCGCAGTCCCCTTATATTTCCGGGAGATTGTTTGTGTCTTCCTTAGTGAAGGCAGAACGAAAGTACTCGTTGAAGTGTTCTGCCATTTCCTTGTTTCCCATTTTTAATTCACCCGTCTCTGACTGTAAGGGACCTACATGCGTCTTCCCTAATCTTCTCCTTTTTACATACCTAAAGAAACTTTTCAATCAGTTTTTATATTCCCCGCAAGCTTTCTTTCATGTTTTATATTCCCCGCAAGCTTTCTTTCATGAAGCTTTCCTTTGCAGCCCTTCTTGAATAAAGGCCCAATATCTGCATTCTGGCACCTCACTTGTGCCTAACATTGCCCTTCCTTAGATGTGGAGACCAAAAGTGTACAAGGTGGGCCAAGTATGGTATCATCAAAAGTCTGACACTTTCAGCAAGATTTCCATATTTTTGTATTCCAAACTTATTGCAGAAAAAAGCAACGTCTGCCTTCCTAATTGCTTGCAGTACAAGCACGTTAATATTCTGTGCTTTGCTTGCCCGATACCACTATTCCTCTTTCAGCCAGAGTTTCTCACTATGTTTAAAAAAAACGTGCTTTTCTGTTTTTTATATGGATATTTATATTTTCACATAATAAAATCACTTTCTTGGCCACTCATAGCCTCCAAGTATCCCTTTGAAGATACTCTCCTCTGCAGAGTTCACTGTTCCAAAGAGTTTTGTGTTATTTCCAATGTAATATCTACTTCTAACATGCAACTTTACTCATGTCCAACCCTAACCCTAACCTGGAATCTTCTTCCCAGGCCTACACCCTGGGAAAAAGACTGTATCAACCTTCTCCGTGCCTCACAATTTTAAGTACATCTATCCGGTCATCCCTCAGCCTCCATCACTCCACAGAAAACAATTTAAGTTTGTTCAATTTCTCCTTGTAGCAAAAATACTCTAATCGAGACAAGAACCTGGTGAACCGCTTTTGTATCTACTCCAAAGCCGTTGCATCCTTCCTGTAGCATGGCATTCAGAACGGCACAAAATGCTGCAAATGTAGCCTAACCAAAGTTTTATATAGCGGCAACGTGAGAATTAGACCATTCGGCCCATCGAGTTTAATCTGCCATTCAATCATTGCTGATCTATCATTCCCTCTCAACTCCATTCTGCTGCCTTCTCCACATAACCCCGACAGCCTTACTAATTAACAATCTGTCAATCTCCACCCAATGATTTTTTCCTCCACGGCCGTCTGTAAAATGAATTCCACAGATTCACCACCCTCTGACTAAACAAATTCCTCCTCATCTTTCTAAAAGGTATGCCATTTTATTCTGAGGCAGTGACCTCTGGGGGGAAGGGGGGGAGTGTGTGTGTGTGTGTGTGTGTGTGTGTGTGTGTGTGTGTGTGTGTGTGAAGGTGGTTGCACGTCTGCACTCCCTCTCAGCAAACCAGAACCGACCGACCCCACCAAACACCCCCGATGCGCTAAACACTAGCGAGCGAGCGCGATGCTACAACCAGACTTTGACCCTCACATAACGATCGAACATCCCTCTGCCACTCCCCCTCCACTCCCTCCCCTCCCTCTCTACACCCCTCTCTCTACCTCTGTTCCCCCCCTCCCCCTCCCTCTCTACCCCCTTTCCTCTCTAGGGATTGAAGAGGGAGAACACTGAAGAGGAGGGGGGGAGGGGAGTGCTGGGGAATGAGGAGAAATGAGCCGTGCCTGCGCAGTTGGAGGCTATGCGAGAGTGGTGGAACATTGCGGGAACGGGGAGTAATGGAATATTGCATTAGGGGAGCAATCTGCACTTGGTCTTGTATTCATTAAATTTAAATGAGGCCCCCTTCATCGTTGCAAACTCCAGTTAGTCCAGGCCCAGAACCATCAAATACTCCTTAATCCAATCATCAATGGGATCAAACACATAAACCTCCACTGGACCCTCTCCAATGCCAACACATCCCTCCTCAGATATTTGCCTTCCTTAAAACTTTCAACTTGCAAATTAATATTTTGGGAATCCTGCACCAGCACTCCCTAGTCCCTTTGCACCTCCTATTTCTGAATTCTCTCCCCATTTAGAAAATAGTCAATGCATCTATACTTACTACCAATATGCATGACTGACACTTTGCTGTGCTGTATTCCATCTGCCACTTCTTTGCCCTCTCTCCCAACCTGTCCAAGTCTTTCTGCAGAGTCCCTGCTTTCTCTACACTACCTGCACCCTCCACCTATCTTTGTATCACTGCCCCTCCACCTATCATCCGCAAATTTGGCCATAAAGCTTTCAATTCTCTCATCCAAATCATTGACATACAATGTGAAGAATAGTGGCCCCAACAAACACCACTAGTCATGGGCAGGCAACCAGAAAAAGCCCCCATCATTCCCACTCTTTGCCTTTTGCCATTCAGCCAACCATTTACGAGATCTCTCATCATCTGATGTACCTGAACCTTGCCATCCTTGTCTTTCTTCCTAACAAGGACATATTGTTCATGATCTCTGGCCAGCTGGCTTTTAAATGGCTCCCATGTCAGATGTGGACTTACTTAATAGCAGCTGCTCCCAATCTATTCTCCCCAGTTCCAACCTAATACTGTTTTGTATGTTAGCTTTCATAGCAAAAGGATTTGAGTATAGGAGCAGGGAGGTTCTACTGCAGTTGTACAGGGTCTTGGTGAGACCACACCTGGAGTATTGCGTACAGTTTTGGTCTCCAAATCTGAGGAAGGACATTATTGCCCTAGAGGGAGTGCAGAGAAGGTTCACCAGACTGATTCCTGGGATGTCAGGACTGTCTTATGAAGAAAGACTGGATAGACTTGGTTTATACTCTCTAGAATTTAGGAGATTGAGAGGGGATCTTATAGAAACTTATAAAATTCTTAAGGGGTTGGACAGGCTAGATGCAGGAAGATTGCTCCCGATGTTGGGGAAGTCCAGGACAAGGGGTCACAGCTTAAGGATAAGGGGGAAATCCTTTAAAACCGAGATGAGAAGAACTTTTTTCACACAGAGAGTGGTGAATCTCTGGAACTCTCTGCCACAGAGGGTAGTCGAGGCCAGTTCATTGGCTATATTTAAGAGGGAGTTAGATGTGGCCCTTGTGGCTAAGGGGATCAGAGGGTATGGAGAGAAGGCAGGTACGGGATACTGAGTTGGATGATCAGCCATGATCATATTGAATGGCGGTGCAGGCTCGAAGGGCCGAATGGCCTACTCCTGCACCTAATTTCTATGTTTCTATGTTTTATTAAGTCTAACCCCAATTTACCACTTTCCCCCAATAAGGTTCAATCTAATCCAAATCCACAACTGACAATTTACGGAATTCAAGCATGAGTAAGAAACCACTTGATACTTCATATTCTACGGACGCCAAATTAGTTCTCCTGCCAGAGCAACAATTAAAAGGAAGAAAATAGAGAAGGCACAGAACATACTTTAAAATCAACCATCGACACTGAGTTGGCAGCACTACCATTGACAGAGGACATTGCAGCCATACTAGCAGCAGGTGATAAACAAACCAGCATGATCAATGAATCTACTTGATTTCACCTTCACAAATCCATCTGTTGCAAATGCATCAGTACATGACAGCAGTGGTTTGTATGACCACCACACAGTCCTTCGGATACCTGTCTTCCATTACGATCAGGCCCAGAGATTAACACTGCTCCAATGTAAAAAAGTACCAAACATCCCAAAAATGAAATGCCAACTCTGTGAAGCTGAAACACAGGACAAAAGGAATGCTATATAGCAAGTGTATGCCACACAGCTATGCAATCTCAAAACTAATGGTTGGGTCTGTAGTCCTGCCATATCTGGTGGTGAATGGTAGTGCACTCTTTAAAAAATCTCATGTGAGGAGCAGGCACTCTAACGTGTGATGCTAAAGACAAGGACAACAAATTTACAACGATGTTCAAGCGCCGACGGAATGATCCCTCAGCTTCCACCTGAGATTTTTGCCAACACCAAAACCAATCTTTAACTAATTCGATTCACTTCACATGACATTGAGAAATGGCTGAGATGACTTTAAACAGCAATGGAGCTACACAACATCCCAACTGCAGTACTGAAAACTTGTGCACCAGAACCAGCTACAACAGTAAACAAACTGTTTCATTACCGTTACAACACCGTCATCCACCCAACTATGTGAGAAATGGCACAGGTGCCTTCCGTCTATGAAAAGCGGTGCAGTATTAATCTAATTCAGTTCACTCCCTCCAATCAGTCTGTTCTCAAATAACTCTCCACTCCCTTGCTCATCAATGCATAAAATGGGTTTTGATAGGACTACAAGCAGGAAAAATGTTCCCAATGTTGGGCGAGTCCAGAACCAGGGGCCACAGTCTTAGAATAAAGGGGAGGTCATTTAAGACTGAGGTGAGAAAAAACATTTTCACCCAGAGAGTTGTGAATTTATGGAATTCCCTGCCACAGAGGGCAGTGGAGGCCAAATCACTGGATGGATTTAAGAGAGAGTTAGATAGGGCTCTAGGGGCTAGTGGAGTCAAGGGATATGGGGAGAAGGCAGGCACGGGTTATTGATAGGGGACGATCAGCCATGATCACAATGAATGGCGGTGCTGGCTCGAAGGGACGAATGGCCTCCTCCTGCACCTATTTTCTATATTTCTATGTTTCTATGCATCTTATTTCAATGCAATCAAGGTCCAAGCATGACGAAAGATCTGAACTCTAGAGATGAGGCAAGATTGATTTCCCTTCATTTGACATTTGACTATGTGCGGGATCCAGGCTCTCTGGTAAAGCTGGAGTCAATAGGCACAATTTGAAAAAACACCTCAACTCATCTCATCTCATTTTAAATATTGAAATACTAGTATATAATTGTGCTGCATACCCAATAAAACAGAATATAGAAAATGTGCTATTTACAAAAAGAAATCAGATCCTAACGTGGAAAGAAGTAAACATTTATTTACCTATCATCCAAAATTCTACATATCATAAATTTTAAGATGTCATAGAGTTCTAGTAATTACTAGATAGATAGCACGGTGGCGTAGCGATCGATCTACAGCCTTAGAGCGCCAGAGACCCAGGTTAAATCCTGACTATGGATGCTGTCTGTGCGGAGATTGTACATTCTCCCCGTGACCTGCATGGGTTCCCTCCCACACTCCAAAGACGTACTGGTTTTTGTAAGTTGGTGTAAGTGTATAAATTGTCCCTAGTGTGTGCAGGATAGTGTTGGTGTGCGGGGATTGCTGGTCGGTACGGACTCGGTGGGCCGAAGGGCCCTTTTTTGTGCCGTATCTCTAAACTAAACTACTGAGATTTGATTAATGCAGCTATTTCTAAGGCCCAAATCTCAACCTGAAATTCCTATGCATCACCACTGGGTGGCTCTGCAGCAATTGTTACATTCTCAGGCAGAAACACAGAATTCAGTAGATTCAAGATTGAATTTAATAGATACATATAAAGAATGTTGGCCTGAATTAAAAGCTGATTTGGTGAAAAAATGATCATAATTAAACATGCAGGATGTGGAAATGATGACAGAAATATCAGTCCAGCATATTTATATGAATGAGGAGCAGAGGTAGGTAGACTACTTGGTCTCCTGGGTCTACTCGATGATTCAACAAGACCATAGTTAATCTGACTGTAACTTAACTGCATTCCTGGCAGCCCTCAGTAACCTTCCAATCCGTTGCTTATCAAGAATCTATACAACTCTGCTGTAAAAAATATTCAAAGACTTCCACTGCCCTTTGTGGAGTTCCAAACACGTAATACCCACAGAAAGAAAAACTTGTTTCCATTTTAAATCAGCAACCTTTAATTTTTAAATAGCAAGCCATAGTTCTAGCGTTCCCCCCCAAGAAGAAAAATCCTCTGCACATCTACTTGTCAAAGTCCCTCAGGGCTACAGTATATTGATAAACTGAAATGAACTAACGGGCAGGCGGTAAACCAACCGAGAAAGCACCCTCATGAGATTTGTTATATATCCATAAGTTTCTATTGTATTCTACCTGGGACTGTAAAACAAAACAGAGGAATCAACGTAGAAATTTACCTCTTTAAAACGTTCAAGGTATGATTAAACAAGAACACAACTTGCTGGAGTAACTCAGGTCAGGTAGCATCGCAGGAGAACATTAATAAGTGACATTTTGGGTCAAGACCCTTCTTCAGGCTGCTGACTTCTGCAGGCTTCTCTAGTCTGAAGAAGGATCTTGACCTGAATCATCACCTATCCATGTTCTCCAAAGATGCTGCCTGACCTGCTGTGTTACTCCAGCACTGTGTCCTTTTACCAGTATCTGCAGTTCTTTTGAATGAAATGATTGAATGATACTTTATTGTACAGTGAAACGATTTGTTTTGCATACAACCTAGGCAGTACACAAGTGTCACCACGTTTTGGCGGCATGATTAACTTCAGCATCAGTTACTTTCTGTAAATAATTAGTGCATTCATTTTTTGATATATTTATTTCTCCCATCAAGTTTCAACTTGCAGAGTGTCATTATTGTGGCAGAATGTCACAACTTAATTTTGCATATTACTGTAAATTTCACATTTCCCTTCGTCTTGTATTTCAGGATTACAATATAACTTTGTAGAACATGTCTTGAGAAAAGATGATTATGAACATAGTTGAGGGTTTCAGTTCTGATAATCTTTAATCTCAGATAAAAACAGAATGGTTCAACCACTTTACATTTATTTCTTTAAATTTTGTCTACACAATGAGAAAATGATGGAAATTCTATTTCTAAAGTAACACTACACATCCTTGCCACTGATGTGTATTCTTGTGGTGATCTTCCATAGCCAAAGTCATGGTGAGCTGCAGATTTTATAAGAGGAGTAGAATCAGAGGAATAGCTTCTCCTATGTGTCGAAATTTGGTTGAGGTGCAAGGATTTCAGGCCAAGTTAAAGGAAATGTTAGAAATATTGGGCAGATGCTCAGATACAGGAAAATTTGAAATGACGTTAGTATTCAGAATCATTGTGACTAGTTCTAGATCGACGAGAGCTACAAGTGGAATATAGTGTTTCTGAATACTGAGGATGGAATGGGAAATAGAAATCTGGAAGGAGGAGGATGGCAGTTTCAGGAGTAGAATGTGGCAATATTAGCCACTGGATTTTGCAGAACCTCTGATGGGGTTATTGGGTAATGGTGGGGTGGGTGGGGTGGGGAGATTAGCAGCCTTGTGAAGCAAAGGAATAGAAACCTAACTGTCTTGGGCATCTGTTAAACCAATGGACTCCAACCAATTATCCAGAACTCATCTGCTTTCTCTGACTACCTCAATAGTCAGCCTCAATCCCATCATATTCCACCCTCTCCCCAGTGTTTTTCACATTATCCAACCACTAGCTTTATTTACTAAAACATTTAAGTACATTTTATCTTTACACCTGTTTACAGCAAATGAGCAGAACATGTGCATTTCCTCCCTGAGAAGGCAGGATTCAGCCCTCGATCTGATTTTTCAATTTCTGCAGTTCTTTTGTCAATCCTTTATCTTCTTTCCTTTCTATTTCACATTCCTTGCCCTTAATTTCCATCTGGTTCTTCCATTATCAATGCCATATGCACGAGTATGAAATTACAAGGGGGCAGGTTTACATAGGTGGCTCTCGTTATAATTATGGATATAATTACTCCGAAAACAAGGAGAGAACATACCACTAAAAATTAGTGAATGAACAGTGGTTGTTCATCCCAATCAAATTAGCCTGATTTCTAACCAACTTTAAAAGAAAAAGAAAAAAAACAAAATCTCTCCCAGAGATGTTTTATTTGACCTTGTATTCTTTCCTGTCCAGACGTGGGCATGATTCACACCAGCTGGAGGAAAAATACTAATATCAACTTCAGCACTTCCTGAATCATAGGAAATGTGTTTAAACATCTGTTGTGTTACTTCTGAATGAAGAATATGAGTAAAACAAACAATTAAAGACTAAGATGGTCTAAGGTGTACCTTTAAAGTACAATCTTGCTGCAGCATTTAAGATTAAGCCAATTTTAATTTAGTTTAGAGATAGTGCGGAAACAGGCCCTTCGGCCCACTGGGTCCACAACCGACCAGCAATCCCCGCACACTAACACTATCCTACACAAACTATGGACAATTTACAATTTTACCGAAGCCAATTAACCTACAAATCCCTATGTCTTTCGAATGGGGGAGGAAACCGAAACTCCCTGAGAAAACTCACACAGATCACGGGGAGAACGTACAAACTCCACACAGACAAGCAAGATAGTCAGGATCGAACCCGGGTCTCTGGTGCTGCAGGGCAGCAATTCTACCGCTGTGCCACCTGTGCCTTTGTTAGTTCAGACACAAAAATAGTGGAATACTCACTGAGGAAGAATGGGTGTGGTTCGTAGAACATTAAAGAACAACTTGTCAGGTACGGTGTTTGAGAATACGATTAGTTTTCCAATAGATTGCTTGTGGAAGTTAAAAAAAAAGTACTGTGGGATGATTGAGATGAGGTAGATGAATTATATGAAGAAATATTGAAAGCCAATTTCTTAATAACCGTCTCCAATCAGTTTTAGACATGAGAAGAATAATACTAGGACCTAGAGGGCTCCATGATGTATAGGAAAAAGACTCATCATTTATTTATTTGCCTCTGTACTCCACAATTTGAGATTTGTAATAGCAAAATAACATGTGGTTAAAGTGCACATTGTCAGATTTTATTAAAGGTTTTTATACATTTTGGTTTCACCATGTAGAAATTACAGCAGTGTTTATACATAGTCCCCCCATTTCAGGGCACCATAATGTTTGGGACACATGGCTTCATAGGTGTTTGTAATTGCTCAGGTGTGTTTAAATGCCTCCTTAATATAGGTATAAGCGAGCGCTCTGCACCTAGTCTTTCCATCACCTTTGGAAACTTTTATTGCTGTTTATCAAAGTCATGCCAATAAAAGTCAAAGAAGCCATTATGACACTGGGAAACAAGAATAAAACTGTTGGAGACATCAGCCAAACCTTATGCTTACAAAAATCAACTGTTTGGAACATCATTAAGAAGAAAGAGAGCACTGATGAGCTTACTTATCGCAAAGGGACTGGCAGGCCAAGGCTGATGATAGAAGAATTCTCTTTATAAAAAAGAAAAATCGCAAACACCTGTCCGACAGATCAGAAACACTCTTCAGGAGTGCATTTGTCAATGACATCATGAACAAAAAATACAGAGGCTACACTGCAAGATGCAAACCATTGGTTAACCGCATAAATAGGATGGCCAGGTTACAGTTTGCCTAGAAGTACTTAAAAGAGCAACCATAGTTCTGGAAAAAGATCTTGTGGACAGATGAGACAAAGATTAACTTATAAAGCAAAGTATGGAGGAGAGAAGGAATTGTCCAAGATCCAAAGCATACCACCTCGTCTGTGAAACACGGTGGTGGGGGTGTTGTGGCCTGGGCATGTATGGCTGATGAAGGTACTGGCTCACTTATCTTCATTGATGATACAACTGCAGATAGTAGTAGCATAATGAATTCTGAAGTGTGTAGACACATCCTATCTGCTCAAGTTCAACCAAACTCCTCAAAACATTAGCTGGTGGTTCATTCGACAGCAAGACAACAATCCCAAACATACTGCAAAAGCACCACAGGAGTTTTTCAAAGCTAAAAAATGGTAAATTCTTGAGTGGCCAAGTCAATCACCCAATCTGAACCCAATTGACCATGCTTTTATATGCTGAAGAGAAAACTGAAGGGGACTTGTCCCCCAAACAAGCATAAGCTAGATGGCTGCATTACAGGCCTGGCAGAGCATCACCAGATTAGACACCCAGCAACTGGTGATGTCCATGAATCGCAGACTTCAAGCAGTCATTGCATGCAAAGGATATGCAACAAAATACTAAACATGACTACTTTCATTTACATGACATTGCTGTGTCCCAAACATTATGGTGCCCTGAAATGAGGGGGACTATGTATAAACACTGCTGTAATTTCTACATGATCAGCCATGATCATAGTGAATGGCGGTGCTGGCTCGAAGGACCAAATGGCCGACTCCTGCACCTACTGTCTATTGAAACCAAAATGTATAAAAATGGTCTTTATTAAAATCTGACAATGTGCACTTAAAGCACATGTGATTTTTTTTTCTATTAGAAAACTCAAATTATGGAGTACAGAGGCAAATAAGTAAATGATGGGTCTTTGTCCCAAATATTATGGAGGGCACTTTATAAATTAGTTAAGGAGTGAAAATGGGCACAATACTGGGCGCAGTCAATTACTGAGAATGGGGCTCAATGAAACTCAAGTTATGACCTGTCATAATAGAACACCACTGTAACTTTTCTGACTAAGCAAATCAGATTCTTTAGAACTTTATTGTATACATGAAGATATTAATGTGCATGTCCAATGATATATGCATTTGAACATTTGTGACTGTCGATCATGTAACCAGCTGTGATTGTACAGCCACGCAGCAACACATCAGCACCTGTCACTCACTCTCAATTTCTGGGAATATACATCTCTATAATATTTGCACATTACTGAGTTAGGGCAACAAGTCTGTGTGAAAGCAAAATTCATGGAAAGAACACACAGGCACAACTTGCATCAATCATGAACAACCATGTTGTAACTTAGTGCCTAAAAACAATCAGCACCAAAACATTAGGAATAACATTTCTGAGCTTTGTGCAAAGGTCTGAAATCATTAAAGCCCAAAACATACTATTGGAATGAGCGGTTTGATCATCAACGTGCCTAAAATCTTTATGGAAAAATGATTTTGAAATAGTTACAACAAGAATTTTCATTGCAAGATTAACTTGATGTTGGTATTGCAATTTCTAAAAGACTTGTCACATGCTGAATTATTGGATTATTATTAAACTAAGTTTATTAACTCTCATTACTACATGATATGGCGACTGATGCTGATTTGAAACACAGTGAAGGTGGGAAATGAAGTCTGGACACTGCAAGCTTTTTCCTCAATCGGCTCATGACTGCAAAATATTATACCTTTTCCCAAAATTGGGCACAGTCTTTTATCCTGCCTCTACAAAATAACCATGAGTGGTTTGTTGACAAAATGTTTGAGAAGGAACTGCAGATTCTGGAAAATCGAAGGTAGACAAAAATGCTGGAGAAACTCAGCGGGTGAGGCAGCATCTAAGGAGCGAGGAAATAGGCAAAGTTTCGGGTTGAAACCCTTCTTCAGGCTGATGTGAGGGTGGGGGAGGCAGGAAGAAGAATGGAAGAGGAGGAGCCAGTGGGCTGAGGGAGTGCTGAGAAGGGGAGGAGAAAGTAGGGACTATCTGAAATTAGAGAAGTCAATGTTCATACCGCTGGGGTGCAGACTGCCCAAGCGAAATATGAGGTGCTGCTCCTCCAATTTATGGTGGTCGTCACTCTGGCCATGGAGGAGGCCCAGGACAGAAAGGTCGGATTTGGAATTGGAGGGGGAGTTGAAGTGCTGAGCCACCGGGAGATCAGGTTGGTTATCGCGAACCGAGCGGAGGTGTTCGGTGAAGCGATCGCCAAGCCATCGCCTACCGATGTAGAGCAGCTGACATCTAGAGTGGTTTGTAATTGGGTTGCTCAATCTGCCTCAGTAAAAGTTATTTGCATTTAGGAGAATATTTTAATGTGAGCCCCAATATCTAGATTATACTAGGGGGCAAGGAATACATTTGCAAGATAAATTTTAATGCAGTGAAAGATGATTTGCCTTGATTTCCATTTAAGTCATTAATTCATGTGGCCCTTCTGCTTTAAAAAGTCCAAAAGTCAGAGAACAATACTGACATACTTGATATAAATAGTCACTCTCCCTGTCTGAGTGAAGTTAATAAAAAAAACCTTAATGAGAGAAATGAATCTCTAAGCAAAATTCAGAAATAAATATTCCTGAGATGAAACTTTTCAACAATGATCATTATCAATACAATAAACTGCTACTTCCAGGGATAAAATAGATGGATATTAATTTATGCACAAAGACATGATAAGAGCATGGGTGGTGTATGTCACAGTGCAACCAAAACACTTGCAAACCTATCCTCAAAATGCTTGTCCAAGAGAGATTTTGCATTTAAAAAAAAGGAACAATAACAGATTCAGAATCGTTTAAGATTAGAAATACTGAAGTTTTAAATCCATTTGAAATGTCATAAACAATAGAAAATACTGGAAATGTTTAGCAGGTCAGGCAGCATAGGCCAAGACAAAACAAATTATTAGGCAGGTCATGCTACTGGCAGTACAATGGAGAAGGTCTGCAATAGGAATACAGAGTAAATTGAAGAACAGGTGCAAGCGCACCTCATCTTCTGTTGTTCCATTTGACTCACCACTGAATTCAAAGGTATCCTGTAACTTACTGCCCAAGAGCCACACTTCACACCAGAAACACTTCATTTCTGACCATTGAATGTAAGATGCAGCATGGCTGGAATTGCCCTATTCCGTTGATCCTATATCCTTGATCAAACAAATACATTTACAGACATAAAGAACTGCAGATGTTGGAATCATGAGCAGGGCACAAAGTACTAGAGTAACTTAGCAGGTTCCGCTGAGGATGCTGCCTGACCTACTAAGTTACTGCAGCACTTTGTATACATTTGCTAGTTTTAATTTTAGCTTTCTTTATTTTGCTGTTTATTTATTCCTTTTTTTAAATAACTTGATTCATAAAATTATTTTATAATTAAAAGAGATTATTTAAATCATTTTCCAGGGTCCTTAAATTGACTTTGAATCAGCTGCAGGTCTAGTGTAGAGGAGAGTGTGGCACTGAAGGTAAGTGCAAGTAGCAAGGTGGATCGAGCACCGGTACCCGGACGTGGCGCCAACAGACAAGAAGCCGAAGCAAAGAAGTCGAAGCCAAAGAACGGAATGGAAACGAGGCCGAAACGCCAATAAACCGAAAGAGTCCGAAGACGAAACGCCTACTAACCGAAAGGATGGGACGCCTAAATCCCAAGGAACCGAAAAGCTGCATCGCCTAAAAGCAAACTTATCGAATGGCCGCTCTGTCGAAACGCCACCTACCCGAAAGGCGGTGTCGCCTACAGGCCAAAGGACCGACTGCCGCTCAACAGAAAAGTCCAATAACGGACTTGACGTTGCCGGGGGGCGGGACCTGTCAGCGATTGGTCCAGACCCCCGCGTCCACCACATCACTGTGAAGGCATGAACATTGTCCCACACCTCCGCTCCACCCGACCCACAGCCCGCGGAGGGTGGCTGTGGGAGAGTGGGGGTGTCCCGAGGAATGCACACATTCGGCCGCTTTCAACTTGGTGCTTGGGTTCAGATTGCCCAGTCACCTATGGCTTGTGTGCGGCTTGTATTGACTGACAAGCCAGATTAATTTTAAAAAATATGGTCTCCTTTTATTGAATTTCTTCAACAACATAATGGTTGAACACAAACTCAATAACCGACGCTAAGGGCGGGTGAGCGGGCGTATGGAAGGGCAGTGGGATATATTTCCGCTTCTTTCACTTCTTCATAAGTTCTGGGGTTTTCCTTTTTTCTTTTTCGTGTTTTTCTTGAAATTCTTTCTTTTCTTCTTTCTTTCCCTTTTTTCCTTTTTCTTTTTTTTCTGATCTAGTTATTTGTTCATAAAATATTAAAACTGAAGCAATGCGAAAATTGTATAACTGTTATGTCGATCATTCTCTCTTTGTACAATTGCTTCGAATAAAAATAAATATTAAAAAAAAACAAAAAACTAACCTAATGTCTTGTCAGGAAGTGCAAAGTTTGCAGGCAAATTGCATCCGTCCATCAAATAACTGTAGAAAATTATGCAACTGCTTACAAGATTTAATGTGTTTGAAATGCTTTTGTTTTTCAGTAGCACGACAGAACGTTTATGATATATTTACAACTATAAAGCTTTTCATTTTACACAGGCAAAATATCTTGCCAAAACTAAAGCTCACTTGCCAACACTAAATTGCATTTGAATGTAGACATGGCATTCACACACAAATCCTTTTCCCTGATAGATCTTGTCTGCTATAAATGGATTTTAAGAGGGGGGACAAAAAAGTGTAGTGTTTCTGTACTCATTATATAAACAGCTTGAACTCTGTAAATTCCAACACAATGGTCTATGCACACATGGAATCTATTGTAAAACAGACTGTCCACCAGCTGCTGTGGTGACTGTGGACCACAAACAAGTGGAGTTGATGCCAGTTTCAGAAAAATTGTGTTAATAAGCCACAAACAAAACCAAATACAAAATAAATATCACCATGTGCAGGTCTTCTGTCTCAACCACAAAGGACATGTGTCACTTAGGAACAAAACAAAAGTAACATTATTTGAGTTGAATGGAAGCCTGTGCACCCATGTGTTTTTTGTATTGGCATATATTTAAGCGTAACCTCCCTCATGGCTCGAGTGAAACCCCATCAACAAGTGAGATATTCAAATGAAAATTAATCTAAACGTGATCAGTGGATTTGATTCAACTAACTATAATTCTGACTTGTGTTTATATCGCAATGTAATCACTCTAGCACTGGTCACTTTATCTTCAGCTGTATGGTTCTAAATGCAAGCAGAAGTTCTCGATACGTCTCTTCGCAGGACCGTTATGTTCCTTAACAGCTGTTTTTCCTCCAAAATCCTTTGATTTTTGTTTGATAGCTCTCGTAAACTAGTTTGGAACATTTTTAGTCCATTCATGGCGCAATGCCTTTAGCCAGGTTGTCACTGCTGTTATTTTAGCCATTCCAGAATTTGGGTTGAGACCCTGAATCAGAACTGATGCAAGGTCTCAACCCAAAACATTGACTTATGGCTGCACAAATGCTGCATGATCTGCTGAATTCTTCCAGCAATCTGTTTTCTGTTCCAGATTCAAGCATCTGCAGTCTCTTTTGTCTTCACGCCATTCCAAATGTTGGCAGTGTCTGGGCCTTTGAAGGCTGCAGGAATGGGTAAATCTGGTGGTTTCTATCTGTTTTGCAGGCATTTGTGAACTGTTGGACATTGTTGAGCTGTGTTAATTGGACTGGCTCAGAGGTGAAGTCTGGCATTTGTGCAAGGCTGGCAACAGCAGCTGATGCCTTTGGAATCATAGCTACGTGGGATTCATCATTTTCTGGATATCAGAGGGAAAAATCAATCTGCAAAAAATAAAGTATTCCAGCAGTTCTCTTGGTTCTTGGTTTCTTGGTCCTCCAAAATATTCAAAATGGAATTTAAACTGGAGGTGGTTTCCCCTGATTTTACTCTTGGCAAAACACATGGTACGTTATTTATGTTAAACCATGTGGAGGGTAAGAGGTCTTATTTTGAGAAACTATATTTCAGTACTGAAATGGTATAATTGTTGAGGAAAAAAAAATCAGGCCAAGAAGGACTTCTACTCCCCAATACTACCCCACTTTCAATTTTCCTTTCCAAAGGTTCCTGGGTTCTTCTCTTTCTGAAGAAGGGTTTCGGCCCGAAACGTTGCCTATTTCCTTCGCTCCATAGATGCTGCTGTACCCGCTGAGTTTCTCCAGCATTTTTGTGTACCTTCGATTTTCCAGCATCTGCAGTTCCTTCTTAAACACTTCTCTTTCTTGTCATCTGTATCTGTGATAGGCTACATAGCAGAATGTCGGTGTAGGTTTTGTCTTACAGATGATCCGAGCTGAATCAAGAAATGACAGTCACACTGAGGTGGTTGAAGGTGACCACAAGTCAGAGGAACATGATATGTCGTCATGTCATACATAGGATTTCTTTTAATATATCATTAATTTCAAACTACAGCACTCATGGAAACCACACTTCAAGCTTGCATTCCACCTGCAAAAAAATAAGCACCTGCTATATAATAACTAAAACAAATAGTCCTACAATTCCAAAAGGGGCATCTCCAGTCATCTAAACCCAGATTCTGGATTCTTTCACCAAATGAAGAAGTTTCACCTTGCACAATCCTTTATCTCAGTTATGATGAATAGTCATTCATTTTAAATTTTAGCTTCTACATTTTCTAGCTTTATCACATATTTAAATATGTGTTTCTTTCAATTATTAAAACGTAATTTGAATATTTCCTGAATAAGCCTTGTTTCGGACTTAAAAGGTAGATTGAGACTATTTCACAAACATTGGCAGGGCTACACATCCAGTGACCACATTTCTATGTTACTCAGTTATGTTCCACGGTGTTTATAAGATGGCTGCGGCAAATCAGTGATTATTAAAATTATACGTTAGACTTCTTGCTTATTAAATACTACTACGAGATAATTGCATGAAAATCAGCCCGAGGGAAAATGGTGCATCTCTTGATTCTGCCAATGCTGTATAAACTTTGACGTATGTTAAATGGCAAAGTGTACTTTTCATTTCCAGCAGATATAACAATATGATTGGCGTATACAAGGCTTGTTAGAAATACTAGCTGCTCTTTAATGGACTTGCTCCTAATGAGTTGGTGTTTTCATAAATTGCATGACATTGGAGTGGTGAAGAGGTCAGGAGAGAGGATTCGGAATATCTGCATTGAAAGGAATTGAAAAGGGATTTGTAAGGAGAGTGCTCAGGAATTTTTATGAGTCTTCTGTATTATTACACCTTGCAAAATAAATATCTTCATGAAACATGTGACGCAGTTCCTTACAATCTATTGGTGCAGGATGTAAATTTTGAGAAATGGAAGTTGGTCGTAAAGTATACAATTAGTACGGCAACACCACTGTGATTTATTTCTCCATTTAAAAACGTCTTGAATGAGCTCCGTTGGGCTGAAAAGTTCAGTTCAACTTAATTACATCAACATTCAGAACTTGCATGTACGATCTCCTTTCAAATACGAATACATCCAATACTACTTTTAAATAAATATATTCTATTTTCATCTTTGAATCTCAGACAAAGAATATTTTAAAATGTAAGAGTTGTTACTTCTGGGAACTTTCCCATTCTTTGGTTTATTTTCGAAGGGTGTCCAGGTGTATCTTTTGCTTGTTAACTGCGGTTGTGGGAGAATACGCAGAACCCTTTTGTTTCACAAATAATGAATTAAAATGTTAATTATGCAACCAGTCTCACTGAATGGGACAATGGAGATACGTCAATGGAGGAGAATATTGTGATCTTCCATATCACTGAGGATGAGGGAGTTAAGAACTGGCATAGGTGACTTGGTTTGTGCCTAAATTCTCCAAATTCATTGGAAAGATAAACAAACCAACATCAGCATCTTCTCCTGGGCCAACATCCCTGCATTGGTATTAGATGTCTACATTGAACGAGTCAAGTTGTTCTCATAACTGACATTAGACTCCCAAAATAGACATTCTATTTAAAGCTCTGCCACAGAAAAAGATTACCAGGCAAGTTAAGGAGAAGAATTCAAGGATATAATTGATCCTTGAAAAATGCGATGCGGACTTCTAGGAATCCATGGCCCATGATGACTCAAAATGAGGAAAGAACAATCAAGACAGTGTTGAGAACCCCAGGTACTTGTATTGGGAGACTCAGAAGCCTGTTTCAGTGGAGCGCTCCATCTAATAAACTACCCATTATACACCCTTGTTAGGCATTTCCTGCCCCATCTATGGCACACTCTGCAGTGCCCACATTGGTCTCATTGGCTACATCAGAATCCACAAAACTGCCTCAAATTATGATATCCTAACCGTTTCCTGAAAGGCTCTACATTCCAAAAACTACAATGTGGTCATCTCTCACTAACCTATAACTTATTGTTACTTCCAAATTGCTTCCGAGGTCTTTTTGAACACCCGAAGCCCATCTGATGAATATACTCTACAGTATTGCTGGAGTATTAGAACTTATGATAATGATGTTGATGATGTGCAATGGTTCTGGTCAACATTGACCCCCGTGATACGGAGGGTGGAAGCCTTGTCAATGGGGAAGTCTTATCAGTGAACTCAGATAGGTGGTTGGATTCTCTCTTGTTGGAGAAGAACATTACATGGTTCTGATGTAGCATAAAAATAAGCTGCCCATGTCTTACTGTTGTCAATGCTTCATTATTTAAGGAGTTGCAAGTGGAAATGAACCGTGTGCAATTTATTTGCAAACAGCCAGTCTTGACTTTTTGAGAGCGGAAAACCTCCTGAAGCAGCTAAATTTGGTTCATTTTATCAGGGCGACGATGCCATTGTTCAAAATTGCCTTAACGCCAATGGCTTCCTCACTTCTTCTGTGTGAATGGAATGTGAAAAAGAGCTGAGTGGCTGTGATGACCAAAAAGATCATCACTAATCTGTTTATCAGTGTAGATGTCACTTGATAGCAATGTCATCAACATGTCCCTTCACTTTAAGAACAGATCATTCAGACAGCAACTCGCCTGAGTGAATGGATACGTTTTATTTTGTTTTATAAAGAAAAAGTCTGAACAATTTTCCACATTATCAACATTGTTCTAACTGTAACAGTTTGTCTGGAGATGCATCCAGTTATAGAGTACAAGTATTCAGCACTTTGCCCGGGATGTTGTCAGGGCTCATAGTCTTTGCAATATGCAGTGCACTCAGCTGTTGCTTGATATCATGCAAAGTGTGATGATGACAGTTTCAGGAACAGACCCAGGTGGATCATCCACTCAACACCTCAGGCCCAACATTTTTGGCTGCAAATACTTCAGCCTTGTCTTTAGCAATCCAGTCATGGGGTTCAGTTAAAAAAAACTACTATAAATCCAAATAATGTTTAATAAAGTGAAAACTACTTTTTTATAGAATAAACTTTTGTATCATGGTGTCATCATGACAGGCCCTTCATTTAAACCACAATGTTCATATCATGATGCAATGACACAAATCAATAACAAAAGCCTGTTTAACATAATTATCAGTCAAAGAATATACAAATATTCAAAAGCTGTACACAATGAAAACGTGACCGACTCTCCCACCCAACCATAATCCCATTCGAGTTAAACCAGAAAGAAGCCCATTTGCACCATTTTTACTAATTTAATGAAGTCTATTTATCTTCCTGCACCCATTGCAGACACTGAGGCAAGGATAAAATAATTACAATTAAATGTTATTACATTATTTAAAATTAAGGATAAAATTAACTCCATTGTGCAAGGAATTTTGTGAAAATAAAACTGTCACAATAAAGTAATCATCCAGTTTGCTGCATTGCTTCTCGTTGGTGGAATATTCTTGTTTTTCCTCATCATAAAATCGATCCCACACCATATGCTGATAACTAAAATACAAGGTAAACATTATACATAATGCAAACCATTTGTGCACAGTCGGCTTTGAGATAATCAGATTTTTTTTCAAATTTCTACAAATTTTGGGGGGAATTTTACTTCTTTCAGCTATTCATGTATGCCCGTTTCTGTCACAAGAAGGGATTATGCTGACACGAGCTCTTTCATTGCATGGATAAAAACTAGGTCACTTGAGCAACCCCTCCATGCCTCTTGGCTGACAACATTGATTTTATATATTACATAATGCTTGACTTTACTGCTCAAGAAATGTTCTTTTGGCACACGTATTGACACCGCAATGTGATATACTTTATAAAGAATGAAAGATAGTTGGCAGGCCTACAATCAAACTGATGAGAATCTGATGTATGAAATTGCACCTGGGAATGATAGATCACTCAAGGTGTAAGGCAGAATTCATGACAGACAACAGCAAAGATCTTATAGCGAAGATAAGATCTTTGGACAACAGATTCAATGTAGACAACAAATGAATCTTAAATGCAATGAAGATGTGAACCGAATCAGCGCACTGACATGGAGTGCATTCCCCATTCTTATCTAGATCATCATTTAAAATGTTCATACTAATCACACCAATCTCTGCAATGCTATGGTCCTGTTTCTATAACATGCATTTTAATGTCAAATTGGCAGGATTTATCTACATAAATGCCACAAGGTTTTCGATTGCTATGTGAATGTACGAGCCTTAAAATTGCTGTCTGTCTGTCTGTCTGTCTGTCTGTCTGTCTGTCTGTCTAAAACTCTCATCTTGTTTGTGTGTATGTATTGTGTATGTGGGTGTGTGTCATCTGGGCACAATCTGGTCAATTCCTACTTTCTTCCAAATGCTAGGCCACAGCCTCCCATTTTCACACATTCGACTCACATTTTTCCCCGTCAATGCGATAAACATATTCCCGTCGCAATCCCACCTGCATTTCCCAACTTTTTAATGGTTTAAAGATTTAAAAACAGCCCGAAAACTCGTCCGTTTCGAAAAAAAACTTGAGTGACGTCACAATGGACTCGCAAGGCAGGACTGGACACTCCGGGAGGGAGGGCCACTCCAGCGCTCGTGCGGCGGTTGCCGGTGCCCGGTGGCGAGGTTGGTGCCGCGGGCCCTGCCTGGAGCCGAGCCTGGTGCTCGAACTGGAGTGAGGGCCGAGCCCGGGGCTTGGGATGGGGCCGTGACCGGGGCCGATAAAGAAGCCGCCGCTAGAACCAAGGATGAGCCTGGGTCCAGGGTCAGAGACGGTGAAGTCGGAACCTTCACTGGAGCCCAGCCGGATGCCGAGCTGACGGCTGGAGGCTGCCGCTGGAACCAAGGATGAGCCTGGGGCTACAGCCAGGGTCGAGTACGAGAACCAGGCCCAGTTCCAAGATGCTGCTCGACCTGGGTAGGAGGAGGGAGATGGAGAAGGGTCTCTCCGACGACCTGGGTAGGAGGAGGGAGATGGGGAAGGGAAGGAACCCTCTCCCTCACTGCCCCTTTCCCTCGCTACCACCCTCCCCCACTTCCTGTTCTACTCCCCTCCTCTCTACCCCCCCCCCCCCCGTCTCTACCCCCTTCCACTGCCTCTCTGCCCCCCCCCCCTCCCTAGGGAGTGGAGAGTATTGGAACCGATGGGTGAATGGTGGAATGTTGCGTTTGGAGACCAGCCCTCCCCTGTGACGTTTTTTATCGTTTAAAGTTTTAAAAACAGCCTGAAAACTCACCCTTTTCAGGAAAAAAAAAAAACCCTGAGTGACGTCACAATAGACTCACGAGGCAGGACGGGACACTTCGGGAGGGAGGGGCACACCGGCGCTCGTGTGACAGGGAGGGTGATGCTGGAGCTGGAGTGAGGGCCGAGCCCGGGGCTTGGGATGGGGCCGTGACCGGGGCCGAAAAAGAATCCGCCACTGGAACCAAGGCCAAGCCTGGGTCCGTGGTCAGGGACGAGCCTGCAGATGAAGTCGGGGCCTGTACTATAGCCAACGCGGCGACCGAGCTGACAGCTGGAGTCTACAGCCAGGGCCGGGCCACGTACGAGAACCAGGCCGAGTTCCAGTCCCTGGCTCTGCTCTACAACCTGGATAGTTCCTGGGGCAGGGAATGGGAATGAGGGGAGGAGGATGAGGGAAATGAGGAGGGAAATAGGGCGGGGAGTGGGGTAATAGAGGGAGATAGGGGGTGGGGGGGGGGGTGTGGAGGAGGGAGATGGTGAGGGGTGGAGGGATATGCCCCTCCCTATCTACCCATACTCCCACCCTCTCTACCCCACTCACTCTCTCCCCCACTCTACCGCCTCCCTCTTCCCCCCTCCCTCTCTGCCCTTCTCCCTCGGTGGCCCCCCTCCCCCTCCCTCTCCATCACCCCCCTCCCTGCCCCCCACTTCCCTTTCTAGGGATTGAAGAGGGAGGGTGAAGAGGAGGAGGAGGGAGTGCTGGGGATGAGGAGAAATGAGCCGTACCTGCGCTGTTACCTGCCTCAACTACCTCCTCTGAAGCTCGTTCCATACACTGACCACTTGAAATAGGTGAATGGATATTTTTTTGAATGATTACGTTTTACCATGTTAAATTATTTAATGGTATTTAATTTTTTTTTTAATGAATTGCTTTTTATAATGGTTATTAAATCTTATTGAATGTTTCTGAATATCAGATATTTATTGAGGAGCATTCAAAATCCCTGATAAGCAGGTTGGATTTTGGGTGAGAACTTAGTCCAGAATCCAAGTTCCAGTTCCAGAATCCAGTTCAACGCAGGCAACGGAACGGATCTCACATACGGGACAAAACAAGGTAAGTCGTTTATTTTATATATAAACTTGCTTCTTAGGATTACTTTAATCAAAATTTCACGTTGCGAAAAAGAGATTTGGGCCCTATACGAACCGACAGTGTTTTTCCTGCCGATATGGGGTTTAAATTCAACGCAAACCGCAATGTTCCAATCGATCGCATTCCACAAAAACCCACATGCAAGATGATTAAAATGCCCATTAATTTATGGGAATTAAACACTAAATTCCTTCCATTTGGCCTATAAATTCATGACAATGAGAATTAATAATCATGTTATATTGTGAATTCTTGTGTGAATGTTATTTGGACACGGCTATTAAAAAATGTTGACCTTTTCTTAAGAAATGGATAGATGTTTAGATCTAGTAATTGAATTTTGTAATTAGCTACAATTAGGTAACTAATAATTATATGCTTTAATTTCAGGTCATCCAAGTAAGATTGTTTCATATTTGTTTCAGAATGCTTCAATCTATAATAACTGAAAATTTCATTCAGTTCTCTTAATTTTTAAGAAAGTTATGGGCTTTTGACTGTCCTCCATCACAGCTTTTGAGTTAAGTCAATGGAAAAGCAATAGGGAACAAGATGCTAATTTCAGAGTATGAAAATGGCCATAACCTTTTTAATACTGAAGATACGAAAGTGAATTAGGTGGCAAATTAAACTTTTTTTTATGCTTTATCTGATGGGATAAATTGAAGACTTGATTTTTAAAATCTCAAAATTTTGTAACATTGCTATTATTTACCACCGTATCTACTTTCAGGGAGCTATCAATTGGCAACTCAAGATCCCTCTGTACATCAACACTGTTGAGGAGCTTGCTATTAACTGTATACTTTCCCCCTACTTTAGACTTCCAAAGTGCAAGACCTTACACTTGATCAGGTTACACTCTACCTGCCATTTTTCCACAGCTCCCCTACAGAACTCCACTGGTTACAGTCCTCCAGCTGGAATAACACCCTCCCACCACAATCCCCGGTCTCCTATGAATAAGCCAGTTCTCATTCCAAATGACCACGTCACCATGGGTCCCATGCTTCTTAATTTTCTGGATCAGCCTATCATAAGAAACTTGATCAAATGCCTTACTAAAACCCATGTGGACCACATCCATCACACTTGTTTCCTCCTCAAAAAACTCAATCAAATTCATTCGACATGTCCTCAAGTGGCCAAAGCCACGCAGACCGTCTCTTATTAGCACATACTCAAGTCCCAAAGAATTCACCCTGCCAGTGATATGAGACTCACCAGCCTATAATCTCTACTTTCCTTCTTTAACAAAGGAAAGGCAACTACTTTCGAACAAAGATCCTATAGCAAGCAAGATAGATCACTTGACGAAAAAGTAGTACGGTCATGGGCAGATTCATGGGTAATTTTCGGCCCCATTTACGTAACTGGCTTCCGTCTCCGTACCAAAGATCCCATAGCGGAGCCAAGATACTAGTGCGGAGACGGAAGTCGGTTACGGAAACATCCTCGTAAAAATAAAAGTTATTTGGTAAAAATCGTCTCCTCATTTTCAGAATTATAATTTATTAAAACAAACTGTTCCCCCACAACGTTCCCCCACAACGTTGATTACACTGCGAGTCGGGTCGGGTTACTGAAATGGATGAAAAAAAGGCCCACGTTCCGCTCCGTTGCGTACTACACGTCAGCCCATTGCATTTAGACGGAGTGGTCTATCTTGCTCCGCTATAGGATCTTTGCTTTCCAGACTTCCAGGACTTGGGTATGGCTTAGAGAAGATGCAAAGGTTCCTACAATCTCCTCTCGCCTCTCCCAATAATATGAAATATAATATATCAGGGCCTGGGGATTTACTCACTTTAATGCCCTTCAAAAGCCACAAACACCACCTCCTTCTTGATCTCAAACTGCCCTAACATATTAGTCTTCCCCACCTTCTCCTTGGTGAATATAGCTGCCAAGTACATTAGTATCTCACCTACATATTCTGACTCTAAGTATAAATTTCCTCCTTCATCCCATCTTGATCGTTTGTGCAGGTGGGCTGATGAATGGTTGATGGAATTTAATACACAGAAATGTGAGGTGTTGCATTTTGGGAAGTCTAACATGGGCAGGAACTACACAGTGAATGATAGGGCTCTGGGGAGTGTTGTCGAGCAGAGGAATCTAGGAGTGCAGGCTCATACCCTTGAAAGTGGAGTCGCTGGTAGATAGGATGGTCAAAAAGGCTTCTGGCACATTGGCCTTCATCAATCAGAGTATTGAGTATAGAAGTTGGGAGGTCATGTTGCAGTTATATAAGACGTTGGTGAGGCCGCATCTAGAGTATTGTGTTCAGTTCTGGGCACCATGTTATAGGAAAGATGTTATCAAGCTGAAAAGGTGCAGAGAAGATTTACAAGGATGCTGCCAGGACTCGAGGGTCTGAGCTGTAGGAAGAGGTTGAGTTGGCTGGGACTCTATTCTTTGGAGCGCAGCATGATGAGGGGGTGATTATACCTTTGAACTTTAATTTAAAAGTACTCACTGGAATACACAATCCAGAATCAATTCAAAACAATAGAATGTGCCCCACCTTATTGGCAGAAGGTGTCACCTGATCCTGCTGCCTGGCCCAGTTAGTTGTCAATTTTCTATTTAGCTATTTGATGGTAGAGCACATTGTCGTTGATCATTGCACAAAGCTCTGTATTGGGTCTTATCATTGAGGTTTGGGGTAGCATTCATCAGCAAGTTGACAGGTGGATTCACACGTGCAATTAGGTACTTACCACATACGACAAATGCAAGTGCAGACAGACTGCTCTTGGCAGCAAGAAACTTTCTTTCAATTGTTCAGAGAAGGAAATAATTATCTAAGAGCACAATGCAGGTGCATTCATATTAGGCGACCTCCTCCCTCCCACTTTATATAATGCAAAGTATCCCAACAATAAATTTATCCCGTTTGGTTTTGGATAATGCTCAGCAACACCTGCAGTAGCTCCAGGCTAAAATACTTAGCATTAAATATTTTCCTGCTTGGACGTGTGAAGGTTTAGTTTAACAACTAGGACTTCATAACCAGACCAAGGGGGACCCGTTGGGTCCCGTCCCCTCAACGCGAGGTTGCCGGGGGTGCGGCCGTCTTCGGCGTCACACACACACTAACCACCCCCACCACACACACACTATCCCTTGATATTATATTAATACTATTCATTCGCTTTTACCCCATCCCCCGCCCAATCCACTCACGCATAAGGGGGGGGGTGAGTGAAGGGGGTAGAGAGGGAGGGGGAGGGGGTAGAGAGGGAGGGGGTAGAGATTGAGGGGTGGGGGTGGTGGCGCGGCATCACAGGGGAGGGCAGCTTCCCAAACGCAATACTCCACCACTCACCCGTAGGTCCCAAGATTCACCACTCTGTATGGTGGGGGGCCAGGAGGGAGGCGGGGGCAGCGAGGGAAAGGGGGGGGGGGGCAGAGAGGGAGGGAGGGAGGGGCAGAGAGGAAGGGGGGGCAGTGAGCGGGGGGGCAGAGAGGAAGGGCCCCCACCCCCCCTCCTCTCCTTCACCCCTCTCCACACCCCCCCCCCCCCTTCCACCCTCTCTCCCCCCCTCTCTCTCTTTCTGTCCCGGGGAGGGGATAGAGAGGGAGGGGGTAGAGCCAGCACCTACCCAGGTCGTAGAGCACAAGCCTCCCCATCAGGCGCAGGGCCCGAGCTAGGCCACGTAACTCGTGGAAAACAGTGCCCCTGCGCATTCAAAATTCTGCGCAGCTTGCCGCGAGGAGCAAAGGCATTGTGACGTCATCCAGCTAGTTTCAGCACGTTGGATTTTAAAAAGATGACAGATTGGTGAACAATTTTAGTAAAAAACTCGGGAAATAATGAATCAAATTTACAGAAGGGATTTTTGAAATCATGGGGTAAATCTCTACCAGAGTATGTAAACATTTCACCGTTACCGCGTCGGGTTTTCGAGGAGATGTGAATTAAAGAAAAAGTTCAAGCAAGCAAACATCCACGCAAGTAAACATCCAAGATCAGTTTTATATTATAATAGATAGATGAAACATTTGTGAGATATCATGAAGACAACATTGAAAAGAAAACCTGCCCTTGTGGCGAGGAGCCAGGTATTTCGGGAGGAATTTTATTAGTTGTTGTTCTCTTGTCCAGTCGGGTCTGCAAGAGAGCGATCGTGCCTAAACTCCTGCTCTTTATCCCTGTAGCTAAGGATCGCCACCGGACTAGTCCATTCCCATGCCGAGGGGTTCGATAGTGGAATGGCCCGACCCTTGGGAGCCGCCACATCCTACAATTACACATAGAAAAGTGCAGCATATATATATATGAACATTTGTTCCTATGAGTGGCAGAACTAGTTACCCCTCTCTCCACTTTTAGTAATTATTGTTTATAGTGGCATTCATTACAGTATTGTGGAGTTACCATAGCAAGTGATATTTGTATGTTTTCCATTTCCGGAAGTGGCGGCGCTGTGATACAGCTGCGGCTCGCCTGCAGTCTGTCTGTTTTTACTTTTTGTGTTGTTTTTTTTGTCTAGTTTAGTATTTTTTTTGGTTATTAGGTGGTGTTATGTGTGTGGGGGGAGGGTGAAACAGAGCTTTCTGTCTCTCCCTTCGGGGGAATGCGACTTTTTGTCGTATCCGCCTTCTCTTCCCCCGTCTGCGCTGAGGCCTAATGGCGGAGCTGGCGGCCTCCAACCTGCGACCGACCTCGAGGGTCCGGAGGTAGAGCCAGGCAGGACTCACCAACGCGAGGCTGGCCGTCTTCGAGCTGCGGCGGCGTTCGGGCAGCGGCACGACTCGGCGTTCCGGTGAGGGCGGACGGCGCGGGGCTGAGACACTCCCGTGCGGCCGGCACGGCTACTGGCTGGAAGGCGCTCCCGTGTGAGCAGCCCGGTGCGGGGCTGAGACGCTGCCTTGTGGGCGGACCGGCTCCCGGCTGGAAGGTGCTCTCGTGGGGGCAGCCCGGTGCGGGGCTGAGACGCTGCCTTGTGGACGGCCTGGTGCGGGGCGGAGACGGTGCTACGGCGGCTGAGGCGGCGGCGACCTGGATCCGGGGCTCGGCCGCGGGCCAGTGGAGGACAATGTCGGGAGCTCGCAGGTCACAGGCTGGTGCCTGTTTTCCGGAGCACCCGTTGCAACAGCTGCGGGCAGCTTCGACCACCCCCAGGCCGCGGAGCTTGAACCGCGGGACTGATGCCATCGCCCGGTGGGGTATCGCCTCGGCGCAGAGGGAGAAGAGGAGGGAAGAGACAGTAACTCTAAGACTTTTGCCTCCATCACAGTGAGGAGGTGTTTGGTGGACTCGCTGTGGTGGATGTTAATTTGTGTTTATTGTGTTTTGTTATTATTACATGTATGGCTGCAGGCAACAGCATTTCGTTCAGACCGAAAGGTCTGAATGACAAATAAAGGATTCAATTCAATTCAATTCAATTTCTTGGACATAAATTCACCTACGGACAGCCATCATAATGTGGAGAGGGCCTGTACTGGACAAAGATATTTCAATAACTTCCACAACACAGATTTAAATTTAGATAGTTTAAACATAGTAAAATATCGCTCAGTGTTTCTCACAATGAAACAAAATTTAAGATCAAGCTACAGATAGGCAAGTCATAGAGTTAGTCTTACAGCGTGTAAACAGGCCCTTCAGCCCAACTTGCCCACGTCCCATCTACACTGATCCCACCTATCTGCATTTGGTCCATATCCCCCTAAACCTGTATAGAGTCATAGAATCTTGCAGTTTGTTTTAAAGTTTATTTCAGTCAAGTTTATTTTCCATATGCACAAGTATGGTGATGTACAGGTACAATGGCAGTCAATTTGACAGTCATAACCTTTTTCTCTAGCGGGAAATGTCCGACACTAGAGGGCATAGGTATAAGGTAAGAGGGGGAAATTTAACGGGGCAAGTTTTTTTCAAACACAGAGAGTAGTGAGGGCCTGGAACACATTGCTAGGGGTGGTGGTGAAGGCAGATGTGATAGAGGCATTTAAGAGGCCTTTAGACACACGGAGGTGCGGGGAATTGACGGATATGTCTCGTACAGAAACAGATGAGATCAGTTTAACTTGGCATCATGTTTGGTACAAACATTGTGGGCCGAAGGGCCCATTCCTGTGCTGTATTGTTATGTTCAATGTAATGAAAATCGTGCAGCAGCATCGTATGCACATACAATCAGACACTATATAAATCATTAATTATACATAAATCATATAAGACAGTGAAAAGAAAATTACTGCAAAAACAAGAATTTAGTGCAAACCATATTTAGGAAAGCAAGTTAGATAATAATACGCTTAGACAAAAAGATTAATATTAAGGAGTGTCATAAAGAGAAATGGAGATGCAGAGAGTTTAAAGAGTAAGTTTCAAAAACAGAGGCTCAGAATTCAAAGGCACAGCTGAGAAGGCAGCAGCAATTATATTTGGGAATGCACAAGCAGCCAAAATTGGAGGAGTGCAGTATATAGAGAGGTTAAAGAGATTACAGAGATAGGGAGGGAGGGAGAGAGCATGGAAGAATTTGAAAAGGATTTAAAAGTCAATTTTCAATTGTACAGGTATAATGTTGAAATGATCTAGTGTTATACCATTGAATTTCTTTGGATGCATGCCAGCAACAAGCTTTCAGTGGAAACCAAAGAGTTCTGCTGACACTACTATGCATATTTTTTGGACATTAAATTCAAATAAATATGCATCTGTTTGTTTTCTCCTCAAATTGGGCTTCTGGCATAAGAACCTACGATGTTAGAAATAAGGAGGTGCGACAGCTGGGGACAGCAATACTTTCTTAAAATAGACGCAGAAAACTGGAGTAACTCAGCGGGACAGGCAGCATCTCTGGGGAGAAGGAATGGGTGACGTTTCAGGTCGAGACCCTTCTTAAAAAACTGTTACACAAATAATTCAGTTTGCCAGTAGGAACAAGGTTCTTTTCAGAAAACAAGCTTTCATAGGCACAGGGATATCTGCACAGGGAACCTGGGGGAGGGGGGGAAGTTGCTCAACCAAAAGTCGTCCATTTATAGTCATTCAGGCACTGAATAGGCACATTCCAAATGCCACAAGGCATATTCAGGTCCCTTCAATCAAGTGACCTGATGTTTGTTTTATCTTCGACAAAACTCATACAAAATATGAAACAAAAATAAACACAGCATTTTATGCCAATTGAACAGCATATATTTTTGTTTATTATTGTCTGCAATATTATTCATGATAATGTTCTCCAGTTACTGAAAAAACAATCCGAAATGAAAAAAATTATTGTCTTTAATTGTTAAAGATTTATGCTTAAAAACTTTTTAAAGTATTTTATTTATTTGTGCATTTTGGATAAGAACAGCAAATTTTTTTTTTAATGATTCTGCAGAGAATTCAAGTAAATGAATGCTGGAAGAAAGATTGCCAAATGGAGTATGAGAGGCTTCTGTTAGAAGGAGTGCGTGGCGGTCTGTGGGGGTTCTCATAGGTCCCAATCAGGCCCACATTATGCCTTCATTGTTAGAGAAAAAGGTGAGGGTCACCTCCCGTCAAGAAAAGGACAGCTTCCTTTCCCACAGAACCACGCTGGACAATCAAGAGCTCCGAAAGACAAGCCTCTTTCTACAACCATGATTGAGTACTAATGTCATTTACATTCAACAAAGCCCCCAAAAAGAGGGGGGGGGGGGGGGGGGGGGGGGGGGGGGGGAAGAAAGAATGTGCAGCAGGAACATCATTCTAAGAAAGATTGTTAAACAAAAAGTACTACTTTGTAAAGAATGGGTGAAGGTGGGAGGAGGAGAAATTCTGTTATTAAAATAATAGTTTCTTTAAGCTTCAAACATTCTAAATTTATAATGGCACTTCCTGCATTTTAATCGTGAACGTAAGGCTTGGCTGAATTAACAATTTTGTTCAGTACAAACACCATTTTTATGCTCTTTAACACACACAGCATTACTATTCAGATCTATACAAATCTCTACGTACACAGTCACTAAACTGAAAGCAGTTTCCTTTTGATTAAGCCATTCAGCAGCTTTATTCCAAAGTGCTACATTTCCTTAGCATTTTGAAAAAAAAACATTAAAATGTTCGCTGCTGCCTGACTCGACACAAAGTCAAGCTGTACCTTTAGTCTCAGGCTTTAAAGAGAAAAATGCAGAAACCTGAAGCACGCAAATGGGAAAATCTGAAGCAAGTTTAAAACAGTAGATCATTTATTCTTCTCTAATGCAAGTGCATTCCCTGCACTCTAAATATTTTGCAGAATTTTAACATAAGGGAAAAACAAACCAACATAACAAAGCTATGTATAAGGTTCCCAAAGATTTCCAACCAATATTAAAATTATCAATATGACAAGAAAATATACACCTTCAATCTTTTTAGGTAAAGGAACCGCTAGGAGGTAGTGACCATAATGTGATGTTTTAATCTACAATTTAAAAGGGAGAAAGTTAAATCAGAAGTGTCAGTGTTGCAGTTGAACAAAGGGGACTGTGAAGGCATGAGAGAGGAGCTGGCCAAGGTCGACTGGAAAAGGATCCAAGCAGGAATGACGGTGGAACAGCAATGGCAGGAATTTCTGGGCATAATCCAGAAGATGCAGGATCATTTCATTCCATTAAGGAAGACAGATTCTAAGCGGAATAAGAGGCAACCGTGGCTGACAAGGAAAGTTAGGGATGGGATAAAACTCAAAGAAAAGATCTATAACATAGCAAAGTACAGCGGGAAGCCAGAGGATTGGGAAACATTCAAAGGACAACAGAAGGTAACAAAAAGGGCAATACGGGGTGAAAAGATGAAGTACGAGGGTAAGCTGGCCAAGAATATAAAGAAGAATAGTAAAAGTATCTTTAGGTATGTTAAGAGAAAAAGAATAGTAAAGTTATATGCAGGTCCCTTGAAGGCGAAACAGATGAAATTATGATGGGGAACAAGGAAATGGCAGAAGAATTGAACAGGTACTTTAGTTCTGTCTTCACTAAGGAAGACAACAACAATCTCTCCAATATACAAGAGCACAGAGGATCTAGGGAGACAGGGGAACTGAAATAAATTTACATTAGGCGAGAAATAGTATTTGGTAGACTGATGGGAGAAAATGGTGTTAGGTAAACTGTTGGGACTGAAGGCAGATAAATCCCCAGGGCCTGATGGTCTGCATCCCAGGGTACTCAAGGAGGTGGCTCTCAAACTCGTGGATGCATTGGTGATCATTTTCCAATGTTCTATAGATTCAGGATCAGTTCCTGTGGATTGCAGGGTAGTTAATGCTATCCCACTTTTCAAGAAAGGAGCGCGAGAGAAAACATGGAATTATAGACCAGTTAGCCTGACATCGGTGGTGGGGAAGATGGAGTCAATTATTAAAGAAGTAATAATGGCGCATTTGGACAGCAGTAAAAGGATTGGTCCAAGTCAAGATGGATTTATATAGGGGAAATCCTGTTTGACTAATCTGGAATTTTTTGAGTATGTGATGTAAAATGGATGAAGGAAAGCCAGTGGATGTAGTGTATCTGGACTTTCAGAAAGCTGTTGATAAGGTCCCACACAGCAGATTAGTGGGCAAAATTTGAGCACATGGTATTGGAAGTAGGGTATTGACATGGATAGAGAATACAGTGCCCTCCATAGTGTTTGGGACACATGGCTTTGCAGGTGTTTGTAATTGCTTCGGTGTGTTTAAATGCCTCCTTAATGCAGGTATAAGAGAGCTCTCAGCACCAAGTCTTTCCTCCAGTCTTTCCATCACATTTGGAAACTTTTATTGCTATTTATCATCATGAGGACCAAAGTTGTGCCAATGAAAGTCAAAGAAGCCATTATGAGACTGAGAAACAAGAATAAAACTGTTTAAAGACATCAGCCAAACCTTAGGCTTACCAAAGTCAACTGTTTGGGACATCATTAAGAAGAAAGAGAGCACCGGTGAGCTTATGAATCGCAAAGGGACTGGCAGGCCAAGGAAGATCTCCACAGCTGATGACAGAAGAATTCTCTCCATAATAAAGAAAAATCCCCAAACACCTGTCCGACAGATCAGAAACACTCTTCAGGTGTGGATTTGTGAATGACCACTGTCCGCAGAAGACTTCATGAACAGAAATACAGAGGCTAAACTGCAAGATGCAAAGCACTGGTTAGCTGCAAAAATAGGATGGCCAGGTTACAGTTTGCCAAGAAGTACTTAAAAGAGCAACCACAGTTCTGGAAAAAGGTCTTGTGGACAGATGAGACGAAGATTAACTTATATCAGAGTGATGGCAAGAGCAAAGTATGGAGGAGAGAAGGAACTGCCCAAGATCCAAAGCATACCACCTCATCTGTGAAACACGGTGGTGGGGGTGTTTTGGTCTGGGCATGTATTGCTGCTGAAAGTACTGGCTCACTTATCTTCATTGATGAAACAACTGCTGATGGTAGTAGCATAATTAATTCTGAAGTGTATAGACACATCTGCTCAAGTTCAAACAAATGCATCAAAACTCATTGGCCGGCAGTTCATTCTACAGCAAAACAATGATCCCAAACATACTGCCAAAGCAGTAAAGGAGATTTTCATAGATAAAAAATGGTAAATTCTTGAGTGGCCAATCATCCAATCTGAACCGAATTGAGCATGCCTTTAAAATGCTGAAGAGAAAACTGAAGGGAACTAGCCCCCCAAATCAAGCATAAGTTAAAGATAAGCTAAAGATGGCTGCAATACTGGCCTGGCAGAGCATCACCAGAGAAGACACCCAGCAACTGGTGATGTCCATGAATCACAGATTTCAAGCAGTCATTGTATGCAAAGGATATGGAACAAAATATCAAACATGACTACTTTCATTTACATGACATTGTTGTGTCCCAAGCATTATGGTGCCCTGAAATGGGGGGGGACTATGTATAAACACTGCTGTAATTTCTACATGGTGAAATCAAAATGTATAAAAATGACCTTTATTAAAATCTGACAATGTGCACTTTAGCCACATGTGATTTTTTCTATTACAAATCTCAAATTGTGGAGTACAGAGGCAAATAAATAAATGATGGGTCTTTGTCCCAAACATTATGGCGGGCACTGTAGATAAATGCGAGGTTATCCACTTTGGCAGCAAGAACAAGGAGGCAGATTATTATCTCAATGGTGTCAGATTGGGAAAAAGGGAAGTGCAACGAGACCTGGGTGTCCTTATACACCAGTCACTGAAAGTAAACATGCAGGTACAGCTGGCAGTGAAGAAAGCTAATGGCATGTTGGCCTTCATAATAAGAGGATTTAAGTATTGGTCCTTATGCAGTTGTACACGGCCCTGGTGAGACTATATCTGGAGTATTGTGTGCAGTTTTGGTCTTCTAATTTGAGGAAGGACGTCCTTGCTATTGAGGCAGTGCAGCGTAGGTTCACGAGGTTAATCCCCGGGATAATGGGACTGTCATATGCGGAAAGATTGGAAAGACTGGGCTTATATTCACTGGAATTTAGAAAAATGAGGGGATCTTATAGAAACATATAAAATAATAAAAAGATTGGACAATCTAGATGCAGGAAAAAATGTTCCCAATGTTGTGGAAGTTCAGAACCAGGGGCCACAGTCTAAGAATAAAGGGGAGGCCATTTAAAACTGAGATGAGAAAAAACTTTTTCACCCAGAGAGTTGTGAATTTGTGGAAGGCAGTAGAGGCCAATTGACTGGATGAATTTAAAAAGAGTGTTAGATAGAGCTCTAGTGGCTATCGGAATCAAGGGATATGGGAGAAGGCAGGCACAGGTTACTGATTGTGGATGCTCAGCTGTGATCACAATGAATGGTGGTGCTGGCTCGAAGGGCCAAATGGCCTCTTCCTGCACCTATTTTATATGTTTCTATGTTTCGATATAAATGAAAACATTAACTACTGCAATACGTACTCAAGAAAAAAATGTTTAGTATCGATCTATATAAAAATAATTAACTCTAAAGTTTTGTCCATCTTTCCTATAAATTCATGCTTGAATACTACTTTCCACCTCAATCACAGTTGCACAAATATGCCACTGAGTTACCTACATTTTGACAACGATAATCTGTTCATATTCAACCACCTCGTTGACCTCTGAAAGGGGAGACCACATGCCAATTCTCATTGGTTTGTTAATAGTGAAGAGAATTAGCTTCAAATTGGGTTGGACATCTTAGTCCTGGGCCCAGCATGTTCATGTAATCGTGAATCAGCACATCTACCATCCTTAAATTTAAAAAGATTTGGCATGTCATCAGAGTACTCTAACAAACTTCTGCAGATACATTGTGGAACGTTTCTCAACCGGGCACAACCCTCCCCACCATCAAAAGCATCTAAATGAGGTGTTGCCTCAAAAATGCTGCATCTATCATCAAGGATCTCCACCAACTGGGCCATGCCTTTGTCTCGCTGTTACTATCCAGCAGAAACTACAGAACCACACTACCAGGTTCAAGAACAGCTACTTTCATGCAGCCATCAGGTTCTTGAAATGATCAGCACAATCCTCATCGTACCTCGGCAACGGAACTCTACTGACCACCTCTTGAACTACCGTGCACTTATTTTCTAATTGTGTTTTGCACTACAGACTTGTTGTTTACTATTTTGCAGAACTTGTGTAATTTGTGTGCTGTCTACGTATCAAAGATATACAGGTCTGTAGGTTAATTTAATTGGCCTCTGTAAATTCCTTAGTATGTAGGGAGTGAACACGAAAGTGGGATAACAGAGAACTATTGTGAACAGGCAATTGATGGTCGGCGTGGGCTAGGCTGGGCTGGGCTGGCTGAAGGGCCTGTTTCCATGTTGCATCTTTTAATCAATCAATCAGCCATAAAGCAAACAATCTTCTCTCAGCAATGGCAAGGAATGAATGCAGTCTATTACAATGGGAAGGGGTTAGCCTCCCAGAGACTAGGTAACCAGCACATGTTTCAAATGAACAGTTACCCTTTACAGACCATGTTCTGAGGTCAAAGCTGTGAGGGAAACTGGAAAAGATTTTTTGTGTCTCCTCGATCGTCAATGCTTCTATTTTAACATTTCTGCATTTTTGAAAATTGAATAAATTATTTTCTTAAATTGGCATTTCTATGCACTTAATATTAAGGAAAATTTGCAGAAGCCTTCATAAGATGTGATAGCTGAGATCATTGCGGTTTGATTGTTATTTTACAGACTTGTGCACGACTGTCTTTGACTGCAGAGGGATGCACCTGACCCTTTAAATAATGTTTATTTACGACTTTCAGAGTAGTTTGGAACAGGTACATCATCACATCAGGCAATATTCTGAGAAATGTTACTTGAAAATCTCACTGGAGGTGAATTTTGTGTGCTGCACTGCTGTTAACATCATTGGGCCAGCTGAATGCCAGAAATACTATATATATATATATACCATCCCCTACTCTCAATTTCTACTCTAGGACATCCGAGATGCCCTCCTACTTCAGTGAACATGGTTTACCCTCCTGTTGTCACAGATGAGTCCGCAACCCTTGTCCGCTTATCCGCTCTCACTCCCCATCCCCCAGATGGAATAAGGATAGAATTCCCCGGTCCTTGCTTTTCACCCCGTTGCTGCCGCGTCCAACATATTATTCTCCACCTTTCTGCCACCTGCAGTGTGATCCCACCATTGGTCATATCTTCCTATTCCCACCCCTTTCTGCTTTCCATAGAGACCACTCCCTCCGCATCACTTCCACCCATACCGCCTTCTCCTCGGGTACCTGCCCCTGCCACTACAGATGTAACACATGTCCCTTACCTCCATCCAGGGACCCCACAATCCTTTCTAGGTGAGACAAAGGTTCAATCACCTCCTCTAACCTCATCTGTTGTAATTGGCCCTACTGATGTGACCTATTTTACATCGGCGAGACCAAGCATTGACTAGGCAACCATATTGATGAACACTTGAGGTCCGAGAATGACTGGGGTGAAAAGGACCTTGATTATGTTGGCTGCTTTCCCAACACATCATGAAGCGTAGATGGAGTCAGGGGTGTGTGGGGAGGGGGGAGAGAGGCTAGTTTGTGTGATGGAGCTGGCTACATCCACAACACTCTGCAATTTTTTGCAATCTTCAGCAGAGCTATTGCCCAACCAAGCTATGGTGGATCGTGATAGTATGCTTTCTACAGTGTATCTGTAGAGGTTGGTAAGAATCATTGGAGACATGCCGACCTTCCATAGTCTTCTGAGGAAGTCAAGTCGTTGATGTGGTTTCTTGGCCGTTGCTTCAAAATGGTTTTCCAGAGCTAATTGTTGGTGATATTTATGCCTAGAAAATTGAAGCTCTCAATCATTTCCACAAAATATCAGAAAGGGCATTTGGAGTTTGAACAGGCATTTGGAAAGATAGGAATAGTTGGTCGTTGGCAAAAGTGGCATAAAGTTACGTTGCCTGTGGGAAGATCACTCCTGCTTTCTTGACAAACATCAACTAACTTTATGCAAACCTTCAATGACCAGAGATCTGCAGACCACAAAAATCATTTCCATTACAGCCTAGACAATTGGGAGGATGGGCATAGTTGTTGGTTTGAGACGAGAATTCTTCTTCTTAGAGAATCATTCGAGATAGAGGATCACTTGCCACCACTCCAGTTTTCTGGGTTCTAAGCTGATTAATGAAGCCAATATGTGACGTTTCCACAGATGAGGAGGAAATGGCTGGTTGGTAAGATGGTGTACTTCTTTCACCAATTACACAGGGCTTTGGCGTGCTCTTAATACAGGGCCTCGAGGTTCTCAAGCACCCTCCAAACGGTCCTTATCCACTATGAATGTTTGTGTCAGAGCTTCCCAAAAATCAGTGGGCAAGTTGCACTTCTTCAAGGAGGCTTTTAATATATCCTTGAACCTTTTCACTGTTTACCTTATAAACTTCTACCAGCAAAGAGCATTGAATAAAGCCTTTGATTTGGGACTATTGTGTTGGGCAAGTCCGGCATTGCTGAATAAGAATAGCCCAGGGCTTCAATATTGGTGGCCTCGTGGAGGATGCTGATCCTTAGAGTGAATTTGATGAACATAGGATCACTGTTGCTTTAAAGACCATGCATTTAGTGCCAGGTCTGAGGACTTGACCGTCAAATATTTTCTCCTCAATCGGCTGTTGCACTGAAGGCTGCATGAATGTCATTATCGATGTCTGTCATTGTAAAGAAGTGGTTCTTGAGCAGTCAGGAATAGTTGACATATTCCAGAGTTTCACTGCATCTTTTATTTTGTTAAATCAACAGTACAGTGCAGAAGGGGCAGGTTGGTAGAGGATCAATGGTCTTGCAGATTGCGAGTGCAGGGCCAAAATTAATTCAGTGATGTTCAACAAAGTCGCATAATTTCCTCAAGACTTCTCTCAATCTTTCCCTGCAATGTTTTACATTATCACCCACTAACCCTCTGTGGAAGTGGAGTTGTTCTTCAGAACCAAGAGAAAACTCCTACAGAGACTACACTCCAGAATTGATTACCCAAACCTAGGTAAACAGAGGATGTTTGCATCCGTGCATGCTTGGCAGACCGAGCTCCAGGGTTCACTTGCCACAGCTTCAGAATTATGGAGAAGGGCAATACTTATTTTTGCTCGGTAATTCCTTAGTAAGTTCCACATTCCAGTACTAATTAATTGCCATTATTTTTACAATATAAGATAATCGGATTGAAAGATGCAGCATGGAGACAGGCCCTTCGACCCATTGAGCCCATACTGACCATTGATCACCCATTCATGTTAGTTCTATGTTATTCCACTTGCATCCTCTCACTACACAGTAGGGGCAATTTACAGAAGCCGATTAACCTACAAACTACACATATTTGAGTTGTGGGAGCAAACCAGAGCGCTTGGAGAAAATACAGGTGGACATAGCAGGAACGTACATACCCCGCATAGACAGCACCGAGGTTAGGATCGAACCTGGGTTTCTGGTGCTATGAGGCAGCAGCTGCACCAGCTGCATCGCTGCTGCTACAGTGCAGAATGCCTCAGGACATCTCCAGAGTTATAGCTTTAGTTTTTTTGGATTGGGTTACTGATGATGCAGGCAGATCAGAAATAGGAACAAGCCTGTAAGAAATATGTCACTTTATATGCCTTTTTTTGCATATGTTTGGCATTGCATTAAAATTAACATTAGAAGTGGGGAGGGGAGAAGTTTGTTAGTAATGAGCAATGTGGAACTAATAATACCAGAAACCTAATCCTGTTGCTGAACATTAATCCAAGAATAATACATCTGAATCTATTTTAAAAGTTTCCATTTTACATACATACTCCTATTTATACTTCTATTTAAACTTGTACATCCTTCAATATACACAAACAATGAAAAAATGCCATCCCATTTATAACAAGTTTCTCAGTCTTTGGAAAGAAAACTTTGGCAGTTTCAAACAATGTTACCCACAGGGTGCCAAAGCTTTAGGGAGAGCCCTATAGTCTATTGTAACGGAAGGTTTGACAAGCTGTGCCAAATGGCTTCTTCAGAATACAAGATTTTAATGAAGTGACTGGATTCTTTGTGCGGCAACAGAACAGCACAGATGCAAATGTTTCTGCCAAGAAAAATAACTGCTGTTTTCACTGCATGAAATTTCACACATAACGTAACCTGCCAAGTATCGACGCAGCAAATCTGTAGTTCATATCAAAATTTTTCCATCCATTAGATTTAATACATTGAAATGTGTATAAGTAACATCTGAAAAAAGTGGCACTACTGCAATCACAAAGTCTGAAACTTGTACAAGCCACTACAGCTGTCACCAATAGTTTCACCTCACAAATGTAATTACACCAATGAAATGCCAGGAGAATTATAAAGAGGTTAATCCTAACATTTATAGAGGGCAGCAATGCCACAAAATATGATGGGGTTTTTTTGTTTAGTTGCATTCGACACAAGATGCTAAATCAATAGCATCCAAGTGGGGGTGATTGCAAATATTTCTACATATGCCATGTTAGCACATACTTCTACTCCCATTAAGGCGATGAAACGCGATACAGGAGAAACTGTGAAATATGCCTGCAATTTATGTATGATTTTTCAGCCATGTTTTCTTAACATTTCTACTTTACATAAATATTTAAAAGGTTGTATGCTTTATATTTTATGTTGAGGTTATGCATCACATTTTTTTAAATTTCAAGAGCCCCTTATAAGTTAAATGCTGAAGAATCAGAATAAAGCACGCTTAAACTGCAGAGCTGTGCGCATATTATTAATATTATGACTGCAGCACTACCATACAATTTTCAAAATTGAATTCCATTTACGATTCACCTGAGGTTTTTAAAAATAACAAGAGGAAATTCAATTTATAGAAAGGCAGTTTTCATTAAATTAGGAGAGGAAAATAAAAGGAGACAACTTTAAGCTCCAAGAGCCTCAAGCTTAACTTAACCCCCATGATTGGCATTGTTCAGTTATGAAATATTTACCAAACAGCAGCTCCATCTTAAGTAAGGGCCAATAAGTGGCAGGCAGTTTCATGCAAATATATGTAGAACTTTTAAATATGTGAATATGGACGTATAAGTAGGAGCATGCATTAAGTAGAAGAGAGGTATAATACCTCTGGGACAAAGATATTCAGGTTAAGGTGGAAAAATCTATGAAACTGCTAGAGATCGGCTGCAGAGAAAAAAACGATGACTAAAGCAAAACCATTTCCATTTGCAACAGGGAAAGTTACAAATGTTCGCACGACAAATGGGTTGAATAGACAATTCTGAGGAGAGAATGGTTTGATTAAAAGAATCACTGTGGTCAATTTGATCTGATCGGATTTCATTCTTACTTGTATTTCTATATATTTTTATTGTAATGTATGTTGCTGCCTTATGTTTGAAATGGTCCTGCAGAAATAAATTAGATCTACACTTGATTCATTGAAGTATACAATGATAAGAACATTGGGGAAAAAAAAGCAAATGATTAGATTAAATTCTGATACAGTCTGGTTTAAATTAATGACTATTGGCCATTTATGTGGCATTACATTTCTAGATTTTATATTCTACAAATAATTCAATGTCTTTGTTCATTGAAAGACTGAGGCATTCAATCATTTGAAGTTAGCAACATTGAATAAATGAAACATGGAGCAGTCATTATGCCATAATGAAATGTAATTGGAATGTTACAGCCACTTCAAGTTCAACCGTATATATAAACTGAAAGCCTCATTAGAACAAAATAAAGGGCCAGATTTTGCTACTTGTTTTATAACAGATTATCAAGTGATTATCAATTGTTGATTATGAGTTTGCTGTGGCCAAATTATTTGCCATGCTTCTTAGTCATCAGTGACTACATTCAAAAGTATTTCCTTAATTCTCACAGTGAAAGAAGCTTTAAGTTTAAATTCAAGTATTTCTTTGATTTACAAGTTTTATATAATACTGATTACATAATCTTGTGTTATATTCCATTGACATGATATTATCATATCTCTTCCAACAATTGCTGATTGTTGGAATTATCACTTCTAACAATCGACGATACTATTCTTATCTCCGAGGTTTACATCGCATCTCCATGGCACATATGAAGTCTTAAAAGAAAATTTTAATCCAGGGCATCATCCCTACTTGCTGGATAGAAAATAGTAATGGCAATACATGTAGTTTGCCCATTATTCACTTCTTGTGCCACTATCTTACTCCTGGCCAAAATGTATTCCAATCTTGTTGTTAATGGCGGAGATTTCTCTTTCAGAACTTACCTCAATTTTGTCCGTTTTAGCATCGCCCCAATAAAGTTTGTCTTCAGCATAGTCCAATGCCAAGCCATTGGGCCAACCCAGAGAAGTGTTTACCAAAATGATTCGATCAGTGCCATCCAGGTTTGCACGCTCTATCTTTGGGTTTTCACCCCAATCCGTCCAGTACATATAGCTGCAAAAATATTTACATCATTAATGTTTTGATATTTTTGGAATAAGCTTATATTATTCATCATAATATGCCTAAAACACGTTGAAAACCTTTAGCTGACAGACCAAATCTTTCATATTTACATTAAAAATGTTAGGCTTTATGATATATTTAACAATAGTTTTTTTTAAATTATGTTTAAATAAATGAACATTTGTATACATACCCAGTTACTGGATTAAGTACAATTGCTCGAGGCTCATCAAGACCTTCTGCGATCAATATTTTTCTCGATGTGCCATTCAAACGAGTCACTTCAATGCGATCAGTTCCTGTATCAGTCCAATAAAGATTCTGAGCTATCCAATCGATGGCTATTCCATCGGGATGGTTAACTTCTGTGGTCACCAATGTCTGGGCCCCTGAACCATCTAGATATGCACGACGAATGGCTCTAACTTCATCGTCAGTCCAGTAAATATATCCCTCCACTGGATCATAGTCTATTGCTATTGCGTGCCGAATATCATCGAGCTGAAGAATGACGTCTGTGAAATCTGGCATGTCTAAGGAGATACGTCGTAGGTCTGTCCTTCTTGCAAGAAGCAACACCTCTTCAGCACCTATAGAAGAACAGCAAAAATATATTAATTGCAGTGTTACCTCAGAACTTCAACTTATACAAATATATTACACACCGACATTCCGACTTTTTGTTTTTAGTCAAAATTAAAGAAAGGTTTCCACAAGTGCCAGACATTTAATAACTATTAATAGTCAATGACAGTCTTTACAACTCAAAACGCTCCACCTCCCACATTGCTGGCTGTCAAAAGATGGTAGAGATGTTATGGGAGCAAGGCCTTCTGACTGTGCCTCTGAGGTCTTCCTGTAATTTAAAGCATACCTATGAACAGCAGGGTTATCTACCCATAACCAGATGAGTGCTGGTGGGGGGGGGGGGGGACAGCAAAGAATGTGATTTTCAACGGGGAATAAGGCAAGCAAATACTATACCTGCACATTTCTCAATGGCAGCTGCCTGCAGAACTTGTACTGGCCATGTTATTCCTGCATTATTAGCTGGGAATTAAGATATGAAGAACACTCTCTGCCAACCAGAGTGCTGCAGTATAAATGGATGCCATGGAAATAAGGGAGAGGAACATCAGAAAGTGCTCAGTGTAAAAGCACACATTACCAGATCCTCATCTATTGGGGCCACGAGGTGTGAGAGTCCCTAACCCATGGAGGTATGGTCTCACCTAGGGACCAGAGATGATGACACCTTGCATTGGGTTAACTGATATGGAGAAGCTGTGATGCTTGTGGGTGGAAGGATAGAAAAGCGAGCCTGACAGATGCTGCGGACAAAATATTGTAATGCCAGTTGGGATCCATTAATTTCCATCTCCATCAATTTGCAGCGGTAGGATTTGCATCTTGTTTTATTGCGAGTGAAAACTCAATTTGAGGATTGCAGCTTTAACAACTTAGAACTGGATGTTATCATTACATGTGTGACTGACACCACACAAATTACAGTTGCACAAAGTCCATTGTGCCTGTAAGCACCCAGATCAGTTTTCTGCTGGTGGCTAATCCCAGAATTGATCACTAGCACAATGTAATTTATGGAAGAGTCGGGCCAATGTCCCAATGGTTGATGATTGTCCCAGAAATGATCAGTGCAGAATCTAAGCTTTCATGTTTGAATTTGCATTTAAAAACATGCCATAATAGGTTTGATTCTGAGGCATTTCTTTGCTTTTCTTTTCCACTGCAAGTGACAATTAATGTAAAAATATTTTGTGAATTGTTTCACATTCAGTTAATGCACTTAATAGTGCACTTTCACGTGAATATGTTGTTGACTAATGGCACACAGCAGGATTTCAACTCGCATAATTCCAATGGCATGTAGGAAGATGGTTCGGCAAATTGCGTGCAAGCACTTACAAGACTAAGATTCTTCTGATGCAGGTATATGAAAATGCAGAAGAGCAGCTTCTAAAAAATTGCTGCATGCTTTTGGGACCTCTTCAGCATCATCTTACCATATTGCAATTTTGAGCAGTTGTTTACCACCTGGGAAATCATCTTAAAAATCATTCTACACCAATGCATTCCTTAGACAGTTGCAGCTGCAATATGCTAAGCCACTATATTATCATTTGAAACTGATTTAATTGGAATGATGCCTCTGTTGTTATTTGTCATAACTGCTAGTGTGATTTTGTTCCAATATACAATATGCATCAAGTTTAAATTGAATATTATTGAAAATTGTTCATAGCTGAGCATACAGCTGAGCTGAGAGTGTAACTGCTTGGTTGGCATATAGCAGCTACATTCCAAGTGAATTGGAGAGACTTGTATCTGTCAATGGACAAAGCCATCAATGTACATTAATAACATTAATAACTAACATCTGAAGAAGGGTTTCGGCCCGAAACGTCGCCTATTTCCTTCGCTCCATAGATGCTGCTGCACCCGCTGAGTTTCCCCAGCAATTTTGTGTACCTACATTAATAACAATCATTGTTTTCAAATTATGGATCCACAACACTAATTCAATGCCATGCAGGTGAAAATTGCCTCCTTTCTGGATTGGGTCTCATTTGTAGTCATTGCTGGGTCATATTTAACATTCCAAAAATCTACCAGGGCACATATAGTTATAAATGTGTATGTGCAGATGATGCATTTTCCCCAACCAATAAAATACCCATTGAAATCCCTCCTTGCAGTTAGAGTGCTTCTTGGGTGAGTGTGTGCTCATGGGCAGCCTTGGCAAAATAATGTTTAAAAAGTGTAGATCACTCTACAACAGTTTAATTCAAAGGAACAATAAAATTGCAACTGGAGTTTTGTAGATTCATCTTTAGAATATGATGAAAACAGAAAATATTGCACTCATGAATCAGGCATGTTGGAAAATAGTTCACCTGAAATTCTGCCCCTTTCCCCCCCCTCTGCATACAAGCTGTTTATTTTAATTTAGAGATACAGCATGGAAATAGACCGTTCAGCCTTCCGAGTCCGTGATGACCAGCAATCCCCGCACACTAACTCTATCCTACACACACGAGGGACAATTTATAATCATACAAAGGCAATTAACCAAGAAATCTGCACGTTTTTGCAGTGTGGGATGAAACCAGAGATCTCGGAGAAAACCCATGGGGTCACGGGGAAAACTTACTAACTCCATACAGGCAGCACCCGTAGTCAATATCAAACCCAGCGCTGTAAGACAGCAACTCAACTGTTATGCCACTGTGCCACCCACTGTTGGTTCCCTGATCTTCTGAGCAAGTCCATCCACAGATCTCTCCACTCTCCAGATTTGATCAGTAACCTCTTCTCGTCTTGACAAGCCCCAAATCATCATTCTACCCTACATCTCCAGGCCTTTCTTCCCATAGCCTATATTTGCCTGCTATGCACTTAGCATGAAATAACTAATGCAAGTCATTCAATAGCATTTAGTTTCTTGGGCTTTGGATCTTGCCCACTTTAAGACCATGACTAAACTAGTTTTTGCCAAAACTCATAACAGATTAACGCTTTCCTGTGATTACTACAATAATTCTAGTCCATATATTTATTATACTTGAATATACTTTTCAACATAAGATACCCAAGATAAAATTTATTTTCAAATCTAAAAATTACTCAACATTTAGAATTGACCAAGAGGAAAAGAAACACTCCTTAGTGGATCAAGGCATAATGTTTCAAACACGATAAGTGAGTGCATTCAAGAAATTAAGGCCCTTTAGAATTCCTAATTTTTTAGAAAGAAACAAAGAACATATTGCACTGATTTTAGAAGGACATTTTAAATGACAGCAGTGCACAATGTATATCAATGAAAGTCTATAATTAGTTTTCAAACAATGTTTGTGCAAGCCTGATTATTGATTAAGGCAGTATTATTCAGTTACATTTCAGAACTGAAAATTGAAGTTAAATCTCCTTTGTTAATCCTGTGTCAAGAGTGACATGAAAAATGAGAGAACATCCCACAAGTTGACAAAATGCTTTTACATCCTTCTCTGCACCACCTCAAATTTGACAGATGACACGACAGTTTATAAGGTAGTAACAAATGTGTCAATTTATCAACCCAACGCAAACAAATGTAGAGAGCAGACAGAATTCCCCAAGCCCAGGGTGAACGCCGTACCATTTGTCTTTCTGCTAATCACATTAACACAATGAATCATTGTTTCATCCAAAATCTCAGTCAACACCACTGGGAACTCTTGCCCTTTCCACCCTCTAAAACTCTGTAATGAAATCGGTGGCGAACAACTTAGTTCCAAAACTATTCTTCTTCCTCTCTAAGTCAAAAAGAACACCAAGACTGTAATACTTACAGCCTGAACAGAACTAATTTCCAGTATTCACATATGCTATGCTTGGGTTTGATGTGATGCCTGCCTTGGGAAGGATTATTTATTTTACATTCTACACTTTAGTTTTAACTTACAACTAACATGCCAGGAAGCTGTTAAGGTTACTGAGGGAAAGCACAATGTTGGCACTTTTCATCAAGCGTACTAAGTGATTCAAGACTGGAAACATCAATAAGCTCGACTCTCAACAATTACCATTCATTACACATCATATTTTCAGACAATGCTGATCCTTTGTTCAAAAATTCAACTTGTATATAAAGAGTATGCACCATTTTTTTTTTAAACTAAAAGCACTGCAATCATACAAGAATAATGATAATAAGATATTTATAAGAGAATAAAACCCAGAACAAGATTAGTCCTTCTAAACTATTTTCAATGAAGTATGGTTTTTTTCTTTCTCTCCATTTTGCTCATGTACTGCCCCGGAACATTCAAACTATTTCCACCAAAGTTGATTTAAGGAGGACGGAATGGAATGCGCGTGGCTTAGGGTAATATTTCAATACTTAATGGAAAAATGAGTGATCTGCCCAATTAAATCTTGGGCTGCAAGAGAGACTATTTTGTTTATTTAAAAATACCAGTGTAGGCACCATGTGCAAACCAGACCTGCACTGTGCTTCGTACAGTATAAACAAAATGCTAATTATAAGTGTGGTAACTTGCATCGATTTCAACATGCTCAGAGAAAGTGTATTCAAATTTACATTCAGCAAAATTTGGTTCGGAGGACAGAGTATAGCAGATACTAGGAACCTAATATAATAGCACAGAATGCTGGATATACTCAACAGGTTATCTGGCTATGTGGAAAGAAAAATAGGGTTAACATTTCAGGTTAATAAGTTTTTATCAATACACTGCTGAGCATTTCCCACATTTTCTATGTTCACATAATGACATTTTAGCTGGTTGAAAGAACAAAATTACAGTTGAACTAAACTGTAATATACATACCTGGAAATAAAACTGTGGAACACATATTTGATGATTATTGTAAAACTATGTTAAACTTAAACTTGTTAAGCATTATTTTAAATTTATGGTTTCATATCAGAACAAATGAGCAAAAAATCTATGCAAAAATAAATTACATAATATTGGAGAGAGTACCAATAAATACATTTAACCCAGGAGGGTGAAAGCTTGAGGTTGAAAATACAGACATGAAAATTCTCACTGCAAATTAAAACTTGAGGATTTTTCATGTCTACAAGATCACAAAGGTTTGGGAGTGATAGGGATTCATTCTTATGAAACTAACAGCTACTAACTTTCAAATTTTACTGAGCTGGGAAAAAGGGCAGGCAGCCAAACTGTTCCCAGATTGGTTGTCATTTTAAATATGTCACAGAGAGTGTAAACCACTGATTTAACCTTTGTAGGTTTCACTGTGGGTGGCTGGGTTTCTCAGGCTTTGGGAAATCCAGCAGCTCCCTGAAGTGAGGACAGGTTCAGGGAAAAGACAAGTGCTCTTATGTGCAGTAGTGCAACTACCAAACTCCCTAACGTATACAAACGCAACACCCACACACAACTATCTTGAACTCAGACTAAATGACACATTTTGGAAATAAAACAGCATGTTTGGAAACCCCAATCCCCAAAGCTTTTTAACGAACCCCATACATTTAATTATGTAACCCACACTATTAGTTATTCATGTCTCTACTAGAGACCTGAGAAAATATTTCATACATTTTGTTTAGACATTAGGTAGTATCTCGAAAGGAGTGTTACTTGATCAGTTTGCAAATTTAGCAGTGCACGGGGTACAGGGTAAAGTTTGCTCTTGAACAAGCCACGCACATTCAATACTTTGTGTGTTCTCTGAATATAGCTGGCATCAATTAATAGGCGAGTCAGATTCCTAATGATTATCAGGGGCAAGCTTGGTAAATGGACAGTAAAAACACTGGAAATGCTGGTGCAGGGATAGGAGAGTAAGCTTGGTTGTCAGTGGGAGATGGTAGCTGTTGATATCCAAGATTGTACATTGGCTCATTAATAAGGGATTATTTTGCAGCTTTGGTAGTGGGAATGTGGGCAGGATTGCTAATGTTTGTGGCCTGGGTCTTCCATTGCAAATCACATGAAGTTTTGAAAGGTTCACCTTTCATTGAAATTTAATCACAAGAGGTAAGTAATGTGGAAATCCATATTCACACAATTTCCCAGTTGTTGCGTTTATATTTAGAATCAGCTCGCTCCAGTGTTCGCCACAATATTCAACCTCTCCCTGGCCAAGTCCGTGGTCCCTGCCTGCTTCAAAAGATCCACCATTGTACCAGTGCCTAAGAATGCCTCTCCAGCCTGCTTGAATGACTACCAACCAGTGGCCCTCAACTCAGTAGTCATGAAATGCTTCAGGAGGCTGATCAAGAACTACATCTGCTCCTTCCTCCCTCGCACCATGGATCCGGTGCAGTTCGCATACCGTCCAAACGGATCCAGGGATGATGCTGTCTCCCAGGTCCTGCACACCACTCTCTCTCTCACCTTGATAGCCAGAAGGGGGGCTATGTGAGGATTCTGTTCATTAACTTCAGTTCAGTTTTCAACACCATAGTCCCCACCAGACTTGCTGATAAGCTGCTGGAACTGGGACTGAACACTCCCGTGTGCCTGGGTCCTGGATTTTCTGACCACCAGGCCCCAGGTGGTCAAGATGGGGAGACATGCCTCCAACCCCCTCACCCTGAACACAGGATCCCCTCAGGGTTGCGTCCTCAGCCCCCTACTGTACTCCCTGTACACATATTTGCTGATGACACTGCAGTGGTGGGCCTGATCTCCGATAACGATGAGAAGGCCTACCTGAAGGAGGTGGCTGACCTGGCACTGGTGTCAGAACAACAGCCTCCTCTTGAATGTCACTAAAAACTAAGGAGCTGATTGTGGACTTTAGAAGGGCACAACAACCGAGGACATACACGCCACTGAAGATAAATGAGACCATTGTGGATAGGGTGAGCTGCTTTAAATACCTGGGAGTCCACATCACAGAGAATGTGACATGGACATCACACGCTGCCGCACTGGTGAGAAAGGAAAGACTGGTGAGTGTGTAAATCGAGCGACTGTCCATATGGTGCCAGCACAATAACCTGGCCCTCAACACCAGCAAAACCAAGGAACTGATTGTGGACTTTGGAAGGAGTAGGATGGGGACCCACAGTCCCGTTTATATCAACAGGTCGATGGTTGAAAGGGTCAAGAGCTTCAAATTCCTGGGCGTGCACATCTCTGAAGATCTTTCCTGGTCCGAGAACACTATTATTAAGAATGCACGTACAGGAGCCTGAATACTGCATCGGCCAGGTTCAGGAATAGCTATTTCCCCACGGCCATCAGGTTAGTAAACTTGGCTCGGACAAAACTCTGAACATTAATAACCCATTATCTGTTATTTGCACTTTATCGTTGTTGTACTTCAGTGTTGTACTTCCGGTGTTGTACTTTATCGTTGTTGTACTTCGGTGTTGTACTTCCGGTGGCGCTGGTGCCAGCTGCCTCCACCTTCAGCCCGGTATCTTTTTGTTTTTTCGTTTTTTTTGTTATGTTGAAGTGTGTTTTTTATGTTTTTTTTAATGTTTTAATGTGGGGGAAGAGGGTACGGTGCGGGGGATACCGTCCTTCAGTCACTTCCTGGAGAGGACGCGACTATTATTCGAGTTGCGTCCTCGCCCCCCCCAGCGGCCTACCTACTGGATTGGCGCGGCCTTTTCTGCCTGGACCGACCAGAGCTCCAGCAGCGGCGGGACAGTGCTGATACATCGCGGGGCTGGCGATGCCTTACCGGGGATCGCCGTCTGGAGCCCGGAGTGCTGGGCCTGCGGCACCGACACCCTGGAGCTGTGGTTCGCGGAGCTCCCAACGCGGGCGGCGCTGACAAACATCGTGGGGTCCTGCGACTCTGCCCGGCTCGGCCTGCGGACTCTGGAGCTGCGGACTCCGGTGGGAGGCAGATGATCGGGAGGTCCGGGCCGCTGAAGAGGATTTTCACCGTCGGGGTTCGGGGTTCGGCGTTCCATCAGCCCGGCGAGAGGGCCTGAGCATCGGGCCGCCCGGGGTGGCGACTGCGGGTGCTCGGAAGGCCCCAACCACGGGTGAACATCTGGGAAGATCGGAGGGGAGGCTGGCTGGACTATAGTGCCTTCCTCACCAACTTTCTGTGTGTGTGCTTTTTTAAAAAATTCTATTTTATTTTTAATGTTTTATTATTTATTATTTATTTATTTTTATGATACTGACTGTAAAGGGAAATTCATTTTGTTGTCTCTAATTGAGACAATGACAATAAATTTGAATACAATACAATACAATACAATTTATCAGTTTATTTATTCATGTGTGTATATATTTTATATAATGGTATATGGACACACTGATCTGTTCTGTAGTCATGCCTACTATGTTCTATTGTGCTGAAGCAAAGCAAGAATTTCATTATCCTATCAGGGACACACGACAATAAACTCTCTTGAATCTTGAATACTCCAAGACCCCTCTGCTCTTCAGGGGCCTAACATTCACTATGATGGTGTTGCCCTGGTGACTTCCCAAAATACAAACTCTGCACTTATGTGCATTAAACTCCATTAGCTACTCCTCTGCCAACTTGCTCAGCTGATCAAGATCCTGCTGCAATATTTGATAAACATCTTCACTATCTGCGACACCACCCACTTTAGTTTCATCTGCAAACTTATTAATCGTACCTTATACATTTTCATCCTGGCCCAAGTACTTTTACACAAGCACAGTTTGAATGAGCGAATATGGGTTTTTCCATTCTTCTCTCTACAATCGTTAAGGCCAACATTTGAGCATATTAATAGGTATCTTTACCTTCTTTACAAATTTTCCCATCTTTTTTCAGTTGGACACCAGTTGGGCACGCACATTTGAAGAATGGTTCTTTCGGTGACAAGAGGCATAAATGAGAGCATCCTCCATTAATTTCATCACATGTGGTAGGAACTGCAATAGATAAGTAAAAAGAAATGAAGATCTTTTCCACAAATAAAGCATTTAACAAATGCCTCAATACTCTTGTTAAATGAAACCCGTCTCATGGTGCGAGTCCACCCACGAGTGATCCAGAGTTTAAAACAAATCAAACTTGTGGTAATCACGTAGAATTAACGTAGCGGGAACGTCGGAACTCGTAACGCTAACGGCAGGTACTCGGGGAAACTCGATAACTCGTGTAAATCGTTCAACATGATGAAAGATTTCCACGAGTCAAATTTACTCTTGAAGTAAAAATTTTAAACTTTTAAACTCGTTGTAAGAACGTAGTAGCCCGTGAGTTTACCGTAGTGACTCGTGAGTCTACCGTGGGCACAGTTTAACTCAGCGGGACAGGCAGCATCTCTGGAGAGAAGGAATGGGCGACGGCATGACGCTTCCAAAATTCTGCTGCGTCTTAGTGTTACTCCAGTACTGTGTGTTCACTTTTTGTCAACTAGCATCTGCCCTTTCTTGTGTATGACATTATTTGTATCCGTGGCAGTTGATTGTCGCTCCCAATGTTTCCCAGGTGGTCGGGACGGGACTGGAGTTGAGAGTCGGGGGAGGGGGGAGGTTGGGGTGATTTAGACGGGAGACAAGTGTACGAGTGATGCACTGACTGTGTGGGCAGACACTTTGGTAGTGATTGCCCATGGGGTTCACTGTCGAGGACTTCATAATGCAGTGAGCATTATAAACAGAGCGATTAACCCTGGAAAGGGGGGGGGAGACTTCTCTCCGAGTTGGACCCAGGAAACTGAAGCAGGCTCACATAGACTTAATATTTTCTTGGTTATTAACGACAGATAAATGGATGAGAAGGGTTTAGAGGGCTATGGGTCACATGCAGGCCCAAGACGCCAACTTGGACAGCAAGGCCAAGCTGGGCCGAAGGACCTGTTTCCGTGTTGTACAGCACCATGACTAAGGCCTATCCAGTAGGATTGACATGTTTTGTATTTTTCCTTTCTAAAGATGCAGTGTATTTTGGTGACTATTGCACACTGCAGACCAGAAGCGCCTTCAATATCCAGAGAGAAGGGATAGGCGGGTTAGGTGAGCAGGAGAGTGGGGTTGTTTGCAGTTGCAGAGGGAGGGGGCAAGGGCGATACAGTTCCCAGTTTCAGCTCCTGTTCTACCGAGCATGTGGACGTGGACGGGTGGCTTGGTTGGCGGCGACCCATAGTGTGGCAGAGCCGGCATGCCCGCTGACTCCCATCCCCCCCCCCCCCCAGTCCGGGGCCACGCTGGGAGAGAGCCCCCGAGCACCTGCCCTGGGGCGACTGGCACTGACCTGCTGGCGTCGCCAACTTGAAGATGGTGCGAAGCCCCCGCACCCGTTGCAATGGGCGGGGAGCTGGAGAGGGGAGGGAAGGGGGTCACACACATGGCCGGGAAGCAGATGGGTGGGGGTGGTGGTGGCAACAGACAGGGCCAACAATTAGATGGAGAAAGATAGAAACACCGAAGTGCGAAGGAGACTTACAATAGTGCATGATCTCTCTCACGTTATGGCGGGTGATTGTCGCCTGCTCGCTGTTTCTGATGCTAAAGCCTTGGGATCGTTGCCCTTCTGGTTGGCGTGGAGGGGGAGGGGGGTATTGTGCTGTTTGATCACCCCCTGCTGTCCCAAGGACAGGGAGACACAGCGGCTTTTGAGACTGGTGGGCAATCACTACCAAAGTGTCTGCCCACACAGTCAGTACACCTCTCCCATCAGTAGACCACTTGTCTCCCGTACTAAAAATATATTCCGCTTAGAACGAGCAGGCGCGGAGACATTCGTCCACATTCAAAGATTTCATCTCCCGTCTCCCCGCAGTGTGTAGACCTGGTTGTAAATTCAGGATGGAGCTGTCTTCTTTAACACTGTTGCTTCGCCGCCACCGCCTCCTTGCTGCACAATGGCAGCGAGTGCGGGGCCGAGATCCTGCCTAGTATTTTTAAGTTCTGAAATTGAATAACTTTCAATACTAAATCAGAATATACTTACTGTATGAGATGCTGTCCAACTGCTATATTTGATACTTAAAACAGACCTTCATTCACGGTTGGCTCAAGAGTAACTCGGGAGAGGAACTTGGTAACTCGGGAGAGGAACTTGGTAACTCGGGAGAGGAACTTGGTAACTCGGGAGAGGAACTTGGTAACTCGGGAGAGGAACTTGGTAACTCGGGAGAGGAACTTGGTAACTCGGGAGAGGAACTTGGTAACTCGGGAGAGGAACTTGGTAACTCGGGAAGGAACTTGGTAACTCGGGAGAGGAACTTGGTAACTCGGGAGAGGAACTTGGTAACTCGGGAGAGGAACTTGGTAACTCGGGAGTGGAACTTGGTAACTCGGGAGTGGAACTTGGTAACTCGGGAGTGGAACTTGGTAACTCGGGAGTGGAACTTGCTAACTCGGGAGTGGAACTTGCTAACTCGGGAGTGGAACTTGCTAACTCGGGAGAGGAACTTGGTAACTCGGGAGAGGAACTTGGTAACTCGGGAAGGAACTTGGTAACTCGGGAGAGGAACTTGGTAACTCGGGAGAGGAACTTGGTAACTCGGGAGAGGAACTTGGTAACTCGGGAGAGGAACTTGGTAACTCGGGAGAGGAACTTGGTAACTCGGGAGAGGAACTTGGTAACTCGGGAGAGGAACTTGGTAACTCGGGAAGGAACTTGGTAACTCGGGAGAGGAACTTGGTAACTCGGGAGAGGAACTTGGTAACTCGGGAGAGGAACTTGGTAACTCGGGAGTGGAACTTGGTAACTCGGGAGTGGAACTTGGTAACTCGGGAGTGGAACTTGGTAACTCGGGAGTGGAACTTGGTAACTCGGGAGTGGAACTTGCTAACTCGGGAGTGGAACTTGCTAACTCGGGAGTGGAACTTGCTAACTCGGGAGAGGAACTTGGTAACTCGGGAGAGGAACTTGGTAACTCGGGAAGGAACTTGGTAACTCGGGAGAGGAACTTGGTAACTCGGGAGAGGAACTTGGTAACTCGGGAGAGGAACTTGGTAACTCGGGAGAGGAACTTGGTAACTCGGGAGAGGAACTTGGTAACTCGGGAGAGGAACTTGGTAACTCGGGAGTGGAACTTGGTAACTCGGGAGTGGAACTTGGTAACTCGGGAGTGGAACTTGGTAACTCGGGAGTGGAACTTGCTAACTCGGGAGTGGAACTTGCTAACTCGGGAGTGGAACTTGCTAACTCGGGAGTGGAACTTGGTAACTCGGGAGTGGAACTTGGTAACTCGGGAGTGGAACTTGGTAACTCGGGAGTGGAACTTGGTAACTCGGGAGGGGAACTTGGTAACTCGGGAGGGGAACTTGGTAACTCGGGAGGGGAACTTGGTAACTCGGGAGGGGAACTTGGTAACTCGGGAGAGGAACTTGGTACATCGCAGAAATGAGAAGTAAACGGCAAACTTAGACATACAAGTCGGAACTCGTTTAAACTCGTGAACATAAACTTGGAATCTCGTACATAACCACGAGTGTGATTTTTTCTTTCACTCAGGATCACTCGTGGGTGGACTCGCACCGTGAGACAGGGCCTTGAATCAATTACATATCTCGTGCATGGAATATGACTATTTTCGCCCTTTTATTTTCTTTTGAAGACACGTACGAATATATAACACGACAATTAGTTAGAGATAAGATACATTTAAAACGTTTTGATCACTATCCAGCGACATGCTATCGTGCAATACGCAAATGGTGAGTAGCATACTTTACCATCAAGTTTTAAACACATATAAATAGATTAACCATTGGGACATTGCATTATCACAAATGCCATCCAATCCACATACATTCCAGAGTTTGTTGGATAGGGATTAACAACAAAAATCTCAACCAAGTACTCAGTCTCCCTTATCTGAGGTCCAGAGGCCAAAGGAAGCAATCTTAGCACTGTCACATTTTGGACAGATTCACCACAAAAGCGTGGAATCTTAACCATTTGTGGCTCACCACAATTTTTGGTATTGGAAATTTTCCTTTTTGATTTTGAAGAATGTAAACAAAATAAGATCAGATGCAACTATATTCTTTGCTTCAAAGACACCAATGCATGCAAACGTCAAACTTTGATTTTATACTGCATTATTCCTAGCTTCTTAATCAAGAACCAATTATCTTTGAAACAGCAAGGCTGGAAGTGACTCTAAAACTTAAAATTGGGAAAGCTGGCATGACAAAGAGATTAGTTTTACATGTCATGACAAAAAATAATGTTGTTTAATTATTATGTAGTGATTTTTTTTTTTTTTTTTTACAAGAGTTTTCTTCTGGACAGACTTGCTCAAGTTCAGATTTGAATTATACCATTATTGACTTGCTCACTTCAGTGTGAATGGTTTTAAATTCAAGTCTACATGATGATCTTGAGACAAGAATTTTCACCATATCACCACCAAATCCTACTCTGAAGGAACCAGAATTAATCCTTAAAAGCAGTGCGGGATATTTGTCTTTCTCGTTAAACTAACAGCTCAATAATAAAACATGAATATGTATGATTCTGAAGGATTAGTTTCCATGGCAGGTCATTAATTATAAAATATCCTTCAGTTATTTCAATAAAAGAAGGAACTTGAATTGCACCACTAAAGCGCTTTGCTACACTACATAAGGGGATTTTTTTGGGTTGAGCCACCTAAGCAAACAATAAAACTTAAGACTCTTGGCAAAGTTTTTAGTATTTAATTAACTGTTTGCACGGGCTATCTTGCAGATATTTTGTGCCTGGAGTGGAATTATTTGGGGGGGAGGGGGGGGGGGGGAAGGCAAGGAGCAGAGAAGCTTTAACACGTTACTAATTACTGCACATGGCTCAATAGTTGTTCTTAATGAACAATGACTATCAACCAGTGGCACTAACGGCTGTGGTGATGAAGTGCTTTGAGAGGTTGATCATGGCGCAAATCAACTCCTACCTCGACAAAAACCTGGACCCACTGCAGTTCGCTTACCGCCACAACAGATCAACTGTGGATGCGATCTCACTGGCCCTCCACTCCGCTCTGGACCACTTGGACAACAAAAACTCATACGTCAGGCTGTTATTCATTGACTACAGCTCTGCATTTAATACTATCATCCCCTCCAAGCTGGTTACCAACCTCTCAGATCTAGGTCTCTGCGCATCCCTCTGCAATTGGATCCTCATTCACAGACCACAGTCTATCCGTATTGGTGGAAATGTGTCATCCTCGATAACAATCAGCACGGGAGCACCTCAAGGCTGCGTGCTCAGCCCCCTGCTGTACTCACTCTATACTCATGACTGCGTAGCCGAACATAGTGCGAACTCCATCATCAAGTTCGCCTACGACACCACTGTTGTGGGACGTATCACTGATGGGGACGAGTCAGAGTATAGAAGTGAGATCGACCGATTGACTAAATGGTGCCAGCACAATAACCTGGCTCTCAACACCAGTAAAACCAAGGAACTGACTGTGGACTTCGGAAGGGGTAGGATTGGGACCCACAGTCCCATTTATATCAACGGGTCGATGGTGGAAAGGGTCAAGGACTTCAAATTCCTGGGCCTGCATATTTCTGTAGATCTCTCCTAGTCCCAGAACACTGATGCAATCATAAAGAAAGCATATCAGCGCCTCTACTTCCTGAGAAGATTACGGAGAGTCGGTATGTCAAGGAGAACTCTCTCGAACTTCCACAGGTGCACAGTAGAGAGCATGCTGGCAGGTTTTTGTCGAGGTAGGAGTTGCATCGTGGCTTGGTACGGCAACCTGAGCGTCCCGGAGCAGAAAAGGCTGCAATAAGTCGTAACCACTGCCCAGTCCATCATCGGTTCTGACCATCCTACCATCGAGGGGATCTAGCGGAGGCGCTGCCTCAAAAAGGCTGCCACCATCATCAAGGACCCACACACTCATCTCTCCATTGCCATCGGGTGGAAGGTACAGGCCTAAAATCTGCAACATCCAGGTTCAGGAACAGCTTCTTCCCCACAGCCATCAGACTATTAAACACAACTTCAAACAAACTATGAACTATAACAACCTATTGCACTTTATCTGTTTACTGATGTGTATGTATATGTATATATATGTGTATATATATATATATATATGTATGTATATATATATATATATATACATACATATATATATATATATATATACATACATATATATATATATATATGTATATATATATATATATATATATATATGTGTGTGTGTGTGTGTGTGTGTGTGTGTGTGTGTGTGTGTGTGTGTGTGTGTGTGTGTGTGTGTGTGTGTGTGTGTGTGTGTATATATTCTATGGTAGATGGACACACTGATCTGATGTGTATTTATGACTACAATATCCTGTTGTGCTGCATCAATGCAAGAATTTAATTGTCCTATCTGGGACACATGACAATAAACTCTCTTGACTTGACAAATGGTAAATTTAAATTGGTATTTAAAAAATTCCAACTTTGTTTTCAACTTGATTGCAAGAACTACGTAAATCAGATGGCCAAAAACTACTGAACTGACGGGATAAATTAGGTATTACACTGTGCCAACATAATTTACATTTCCTGTTTAAGACATTCTATTTTATTGGCCTGCTATAAGGAGTGAGTGGGAACAGGAGGAAAATTCTCCTGTGTATATGGATGATATTTCCAAGCCTAAAGATAGCTTTTAGAGAACAATTATTCATTAACATCCTAGCTGTAGCAGTCAGACTTGCAAATCAATGTTTTTACAGATTTAAATTGTGTAGAACTTCAGCTCATGCCCCTCCTTGCACAGTTAAAATTATGTTAAATTTTGAACGTGCCTTGTTATCCAGTGAGTTTAAAGTACAATGGGGGTGCAAATAGATGCCACACTGGTTTTGTCTAAAACAGGAAGTCAGCTTTGTTCAAGTGTAGGAAGGAATTGCAGATGCTGCTTTAAACCAAAGAGAGACAAAAAAAGCTAAAGTAACTCAGCAGGTCAGGCAGCATCTCTGGAGAAAAGGAATAGGTGTCGTTTCGGGTTGAGATACTTCTTCAGATTAAGAGTCAGGGGAAAGGGAAAGGATAGATATATATGGTGATACAGAGAGATATAGAACAAATTAATGAAAGATATGCAACAAAAAAAAACGATGATCAAGGAAAGGTGGAGCCCACAATGGCCCATTGCTGTCTGTGGACTAGGCGATAACATGTTATATAGACAACAAAACTTGACAGGTCGACAATGAAACTAGTATGATGACTAGGTTGGGGGAGGGATGGAGAGGGGATGCAAGGGTTGATGTTAGAGAGATCAATATTCATACTGCTGAGTTGTAAATGGTCCAAGCGAAATATGAGGTGCTGTTCCTCCAATTTGCGTTTGGCCTCACTCTGACAATGGAGGAGGCCCAGGACAGAAAGGTCAGTGTGAGAATGGGAAGGGGAGTTATAGTGTTTGGCAACAGGAAGATCACGTAGGCCAAGGTGGACTGAATGAAGGTGTTCAGCGAAACGATCGCCCAGTCTACTCTTGTTCTTGCCAATATATAAGAGTCCACATCTGGAACAACAGATGCAGTAGATGAGGTTGGAGGAGGTGCAAGCGAACCTCTGCATAACCTGAAAGGACTGTCAGGGTCCCTGGAAAGAGAAGAGGGGAAGAGGGACAGGTGTTGCATCTCCTGCTGTTACAGGGGAAGTTACCTGGGGAGAGGTGATTTGTGTGGGAATGGAGGAGTTGACCAGGGAGTTGTAGATGGAATGGTCTCTGTGGAAAAGGGTGGAGATGGGAAGATGTGACTAGTGGTGGGATCCGGTTGGAGATGGAGAAAATGTCATCATCATTATTATCAAAACATTCTAAAATTTACACAGAATGTTATTTCAGATCTTATCAATTAAGTAATTATACTTAATAGCATGCAAAACATTCATAATCATTTAATGTTTAATGCTTAAATTTAGTCTACCTTAGATAGGCATCAACATTTATTTTGGGAAGAGAGAAATAAACGGCAGAAGCAATTTATCAATGCTGCTCTTTGAAACATAAGCTGAAACCAGTAAACTGTGTAATTCATGCACCTTCATTGTTATTGATGTGTAAACTACCAAGCAAATGAAGACATTTGCAAGCTGAAAGGAATGCTGGAAAAGTAAGCAATGCAAGGCATGTACTTGTAATACAACACTTCTGGTAACTTATGTTCCTGACATACCATTATGATCCCTAACATTGGTGCTTCTGTAAGCTAATCACATTATGCTTCTTCCTCCTTCTCTGCTGATCCTCAAGTTAACAAAGCTGCTCTCTGAGAGAAATACCAGTACACTCTGGGCAATTGATTAAAGTTAATTTGACCCACACCTTTTGTCTGAGCCATTCTTAAATCAACAAACTAGCTTTCAGTATATTGATGAATGAGGTCAACAGCAAATCTATCATGTTAAAAGATACACCAGTCATGTTGACATTTACCTTCTGCTAGAAGCCGACTCCCATCTAGAAAGTCAATTACTTATTAACCATGTTAAAAGGTAAAAGATGATCTTTAATATGGATTATTTGAATCTGACTTCAAAAAAATCCTTTGTACTGGATCCATGATACAGAAAGACATAAAAAAATTACATGCCCTGGCATTTATCCTTTTAGATAATGCAAATAAAGTTTAGTCTGTATCATTACTCATTTACCTCTAGTTACTTTTCCAGAGTAATTGTTATAAATGCATATTACTTACTGAGCTAAAGAAACACAACAATGTAAACAACATGGACACAGTTCTAGTGTAATGATTTACAAAACAGCGTACTATTAAAGTCTGACTATGCTGTGATTTGGTCACAAGGCTAATGTTTTCAACAGCTTCTAAGTTTTAAGACATTTTTTTCTAAAGGAGCTTTTTAGAAATTAGGAGATTTCTGAAAGTTTGTGAACTCACAAATTCTACTCAGGAGAGGTGCTGCCAAGATTCATCTAATGCCCACTTCAACTTCACGGAAGATTGTGCTCTGTCATTTCAGGTACATTTTTAATTTCTATAAATTTTTATACACAACTTCCATAAAGAGAATAAACAAAGTTTTTCAAAATGAATGCAGATGTTCAGAATATTATTTGACAGATGTAGTATTTTTTACCAGATTCAATAATTGAATGCATGCTTTGCATTTGGTGGGGGGAGAGGATAATGGAAACTAAAACTTTAAATTCGCTTTATCTTTTACATTGTGTGATGAATTACACATATCTCAAGGACTGTTGTACTCTTAACTTATTAAATTTAGTAAGCTTTATAATTCTCAAATCCCATTCTTTTTAATCTTCTTCACTTACACTTCTGTTGAAAAGTCGGTAAATATGTTTTTCTTCTTGATGTATAAAGAAAAACGTGCACATTGAAGTGCAGACAGGAAGATTACAAGATAATGAACGCTACCAAAATTCTATATCCATGAATTCCAAATCCGAAATCACTGTTCACTATGCATTGAACACAGAAAACGAGTAGTGACAGACACATACACAAGATGTTCTGCTGAGTGCTGGTATATACAGCCTCACTGAACCACTATATTCTGAGTCATGACATATTGACATTTAGCTCCATTATCTTCAGTCTCTATGATATTTAATGGAACCTGACATTTCATAGTCAGTGCCTCACAAAGCACCATGAAGACATTGTACAAAGGGGGCAATGTTAAAATATCATTAGTATTCTAAAAATTTACACAATTTTTGTGTCCATGTCTGACAAACAAGCCTGTCTAACTTTGATTCCCTTTGGGACATTCTCAGCCTTAACAGCAAGATTCTCCTATATTACATCTACATCGTGCATCTGCTATTCATGTCCCGAGGCAGAAATATACATGAAGCAATAAAAACAACTGTTTGGACTTGCTGCCAGTGGCATTTTACAAGGAGAAACTGCTTATCAATGCAAGATCTCCTTGTCACTAGATGTTGCAACACTGATAATTTGATATGACAGTTTTTCTGTTGTTGAAATCAACTGGCATGTATGGTTGCTTATTTCTAACAGAGAAAGTAGTAGTGATAAAGGTCATCAACTCAATTGCTCCAAGTCTACCAGTTCATGAGATTAAGAGTATTAAAACAAAAAATAGCTAAAAAATAACATTGCTTTGGTGACAAGCTATGGCAATTAAAAATGGTTAATACTGTAATGGATGTCAAATGCTCAAATAAATAGCTTGATTTATTGGACCAAGCGTCCCGACTGGAATCAACAACTGGAGTCCTGTGTGTCTACTGTTATCTGGTCTGGAAGAGGAGGGTCTATCTCAATGTTTAACTGAAGGAAAGTTAGGACTTAGGTTACCTAATGCTGAGACTCTGCTCCCGAAATGCCTCAGAGGCTTCCACAGCCAGTAAAACTGGGGGACCAGCTGATATTCAGAGATAATGTTATGATGACATTCTGACAATTTCTATTAAAAACAAAACAAATTATTAAAAAATAACAAATAAATTTAGTTTTATTTTATTGATTCATTAATTATGAATTCAAAATGTGTCATTACAAATAACATGAGGTTAGAAGGCCAGGTAATGAAATCATTCACTCACAGAAGCTGCCTAAGCAGAGATGAGATGGTAATAACTCATTATTTTTTATGCAAATCATAATTATAAATCTGACAATTTTTGGAAATTATTTCTTCAAAAAGTTTGTTTAGGTCAGAGTTACTACAGGTGCTTGACTATGTCAGATACCGAGACTGCATTTTGTTTTACTTTAAAAGTTTGTAAAGGTAACTATAACATCGGAATAGATTAACTGTTTTGGTCATTAAGTCTTAAGTATTGATATTTGCAAAATAGTCTTATAAAATATTGTTAGTTTTAGTGCTTAGGTCATTCTCTACATCCTTTTCCCATTAAGGCCAAACTTACTGCGTGGCTGCCGCTCTTGACTGAAGACCTGGATATCCATAGGAGAGTAAATACTGATGAGTATCTCTCGTTTGTTTTCACCAGTTCTCTTGTTGCATGCGTGAATTGAGCGAGTTTGCCAATCTGTCCAGTATAAAGTTTCCCCAAACAACGTCAGGGCAAATGGATGAGTCAGAGTACCTTGCACAACTTTTTGCCTATTAAACAACAAAAAGAAAATGAAACCATTAAAAAGTAAACTAGCAGCCACTGTCACCGTTACTCAACCACAAAAAAATAAGTTATTGATTTATAATTGCAAAAAAACATGTTTAAAACTACTTTATGCAATGAAGAAAACCTCAAAGCACAAAAAAAGGACAGAAAAAGATGAAAAATAATTTAGGGAGGTAGCAGCAAAGAGATAGGTTTTCCAGTGGAGATACTGTAATGTTTAGTGATTTTAGGAGTGTTCGAAAAAGTCTAACGTGGACTTGAAGGTTTGCGAAACAAATTATAATCTATGGTTAAAGTAGCAGGGACAAGAAATGGTACAAATGGCTGGAAAGAAAAGTCACGAGGATATGTGATTTCAACTGAAATGCCAGATGAGGTGAGCAAATGGAGCCTGAAAGAACAGAAATTATTTGACATTAAGCCAGATAAAACACAGGCTACAGAGTTCCACATTAACTGGAGTATGCAGAGGAAACCAGCAAGAGCAAGAATGTGGGAATTAATCTTTGAGGTGACATATAGAAGGATTTGGATTCTGATGCAGAGATATAAAGCCAAAGACACAAAGATACATTTTGTGTTAGCGGATAATTACATTCCCATCAAATGGTCATATTCAAGTAGATCATTGCTCCATTGTTCAAAAGAGCCGTGAAACTGTGCACCACAAGGTCATTGTGGGGCATGCCAGCAACTGTTTCTATCAAACATTGGCTGCTGCGAACTTCAGTTGCGCCTGAAATGCAAGGCCTTGATGTTAAAGTTGTTTTGTGCATCGTGGAGGAAAATACATCACACAGGACCAATGATGTTCTCTGGTGGGGAGAGAAGGCTGTTGGCTGGATACCTAATCAGTGGCTATGGAAAGTCTGGTGATAGTTGGTTTCATCTACAAGAGGATCGAAATCAGAGTTGGAGAGGGCAGGATAAACAAGACCCCAGTCTGAGAAGTATAGGAGGCACAGCCAACAAAGGATCAAACCTTGTGAAAGGGGGAGCACAGGGGAAGGGGACATCTATCAATGGCCCAACTGTAGTTGGAAATTAATAACTCCTTCATTGAGTTGAGGGTAACTAGTGTCAAACCTGGTCCAAAGCTACTCCAGCGTTGTTATCTGAGCAACTAGTGATGGTCACAGCTTACAATTTAAATATTAGTCATTTTAACATAAGGTGAATCATAAAATACTACATTTGCCATTTTATTAGTGATAAAAATCGTCTTATACTTGGACAATACCGTATTTCTATTTAGATGGCATATTGTATTGTTACAATCTGTTCTTTGTCCAATATCAACCTGGTCAAATAATTTATTGAATTAAAATGTTTTTGACATTAGATTTTACATGGATTCCTATGTGGACCAGTATTGAATTGTTAATCACAGAGTGATCTTTAACCTAGAAATCAAAGCAAGATTTTCTTTTTAAATGGACTAGATATGTTTATTTCCAAATTAGGCATATCAGACATAGAAACAGAAAATAGGTGCAGGAGTAAGCCATTCGGCTCTTCAAGCCACCACCGCCATTCAATTTGATCATGGCTGATCATCCAGAATCAGTACCCTGTTCCTGCCTTCTCCCCATATCCCTTGATTCTGTTAATCTGCACATAATTTAACTATCTTTTAAGTTCAATCAAGAAAGCCAGATACAAGCAATGTCCTAATATTTAAAGAGTTTCTCATTCATGCATTAAAATGAAACTTAAAAAAAGGTAGTTTTAAAACTAGAAATATTTTTATTTGCACTCAGGAATGAAATTTTCCACATCAAGCACCTAGAGGCCTGATTTACCAATTTATACTATCAGTATCAAGATCTTGATAATGTCAGTGGATGTCCGGTATTTAGATCGGGGGAATCTGAACAGATCTTATTCGGTTTACGTAAACTTGCTCACTATTTACTCATGTGTACTCCTGCCACACAAACTCTATGCGTATTTAGTTGTGAATTTTGCAGCTTGGTATCCATTACAGGTTTAAATGTAAATACTCTGCTGGCCATTGGGAAAACAAATATTTCTGGAGACTGAGATTTTAATTTCTTATGCCATCAACTTGAATTATGCCCCATAAGGAGATGGAGAGGTAAAGAGGAAAGAGGGGGAAAGAAATAAAGGTAAAATCATTAAGTGAAATATGTCACCTACATCTTTCCCAACATTTAAATAGTCAAGTTCATTTAATAAAGAGTAAAGGTGAAAATATAGCACTTAGATATCGAAGAACATTACATCTTTCAAAAGTTCACAATCAAATAAACTCAGGTTTTATTCTTATTTTAGTTTATTTTTCGAGATGCAGTGTGGAAACAGTCCTTTCGGCACACCGGGTCCTCACTGACCAGCGAGTACCTGTACATTAGTTCTATCCAACACACTAGGGACAATTTATGGAAACCAATTAACCTAAAAAAACCTGCACATCTTTGGAATATGGGAGGAAACCTGAGCACCAGGTGAAAACTCATGTGGTCACAGGGAGAGTTCTGTACAGACAGCACCCCTAGTCAGGATCGAACCCGGGTCTCTGGTGCTGTGAGGCAGCAACTATCACTGCGCTGCTTTGTAAGCTGAAGAGTTTGAAACGCTCATTGGATTGTAGATACTTGTATAAAAGGATTTTAATGATATGTAATATTGTTGGAAGCATTCAAACTGCTTTAACCCATTCCCTCCCATTAAGCTCAGTAACTATTAAAACTACTGATGGTCATTATAAAGCACTGTACTTTGCACCTTGGTTAAGCTGAAATTTCTATTTCCATATCTGATGTAAATTCCTGGCATTACCATCCACAACTATCCTGACATACAGTGAATATACTTGGCAATCACCTAAAGAGCATTAAAAAAAATGGTATGGAGCAACATTTTTTATATTGCATTTTGACAAGAGATTCTAAAGGCAAATTATTTGATAAAATCTCTCATGTACAATTGCTATTATCCTGGCCAATACCCAAAATGTGCCTATCCATGTACCTGCCTAAGAGTCTTCTAATTGTCATACTTTTACCCACCTCAACCACTTCTTCTGGCAGCTCGATCCAATGTTTGCTTCACCCTATGTGTGAAAGAGATGCCCCTCTTAAATCTTTCTCACAAATCTATACCCTCTAGTTTTAGACTCCCCCATCCTGCAGACAAGACAATGGCTATTTATCGTATGTATGCCCTTCATGATTTTATATACCTCTACAATGTTATCCCTCCGCTTTCTACACTGCAGGGAAAAAAAGATCCAGCCAATTCCGTCTCTTTTTAATTTTTAGCACTATTTCCACTTTAATGATATCCGGCCTATAGCAGGATGACCAGAACTGTGAACCGTACGCCAACTGTGGCCTTACTAACATTTTGTACTACTGTACATGACATCTTAACTCCCATACTCACTATTCTGCCTGATGAAGGCAAGTGCGCCACGTGCCTTCTTCACCATCCTGTGCTGCCACTTTCATGGAACTTTATACCTGCACCTCCAAGGTCTTCCTGTTATACAACAATCCCCAAGAAACAACTTTTTATTCTGCAAGCCCTGCCCTGGTTTGCCCTACTGAAATGCAATACCTCACATTTATCTGCTTTGAACACCGTCTGCCATTACTCGGCCCCATTCGCTCAGTTGATCAAGACCCCATTGAAGTCCCAGATTTTTAATTGCCCACTCTTCCGCCAATTTTACTGCCATCAGCAAACTTACTAGCCTTGCCATCTAAATCGTTAATGAGAATCACAAACAACAATGGACCCATCACCAAATCCCTGTGGTACACCACTCATTGTGAGCTTCCATCTGCAGCTATAGACTTGTTGGCACTTTCTCAAGTATTGAACACTTAAGTTTATTCACGTTCTATGGAATGTGTTTTAGGAACTTTGAAAATGGCTTATACATGTCAACAAATTTACTGCAGCTGCACCAATTAAATAACTGCTACTGAGATTAGATAAGCTGGAACTTCAATGAATCATTTGGAGTTACCAACTTTGTGGGCAAAATTAGAGAAAACAAAGAGATTTTTTGCAAGATATTTGCAAAAATGTCCGTACCGTTATTATACATAACTGTTAAATAAAATCTCAACCTATTTGCCTTCTAAGGTAGCCTCAGTTGTATACTAAATATAAAAACTGCAGGAGGAACTCAGCATTAGAACTGATGCAAGGTCCCGGTCTGAAACGTCAACTATCCCTTTGTCTCTGTAGATCCTGCTTGACCAGCTAAGTTCCTCCAGCAGTTCTCCCTGTATTTTTTTCAACACATTCTTTAAAAGCACTTCATTGCAACTCAATCAACATGGATATTGCATCCTCTTTCAAAGTGTTGGAATATATACACAGCATCACTTGATCAAAAAGCAACTGTTGGTAACAGTACAGCATCCATGACATTGGCCTTAGCTTTGCTATAATTTCTGGTTTTAACACATTGATGATGCCCCTCTATTTATTTTGCTTCCTTCACTGCAGGCCTTTGCACCCCTTGCTGAAAATACATGCATTTGCTTTTCTTCTACTCTACTGAACATGGAGCCCATGCATTTGAACATTCCCTCCAAAATCAGAAGATTTTCTTCTTTTGTGCTTGGGGCAAACAGATCAACTTGCTCACACAAAGAATAATCCATTCCGATAGAAGTTTATCCATTGCAGGCAGGAAAAAGAGAGGAAAGACTAGATTTCACAGCGTAACCTCACAAATCAAGAGAGATTTTTGAATGTGGTGGTGGTCATACAATTGACTACCTACAAAATCCTGGTCCTCACCTACAAAGCCCTCCACCATCTGGCCCCCACATATCTCATTGACCTCCTCTCCCCCTACCAACCCTCACGGTCCCTCAGATCCACATCAGCCGGTCTCCTCTCCATCCACAAGTCCAACCTCCGCAGTTTTGGGGACAGAGCCTTCTCCAGGGCAGCCCCCAGGCTCTGGAACTCCCTCCCCCAACTGATCCGCAATTCCGTGTCCCTCCCCATCTTCCAGTCCCGCCTCAAGACCCATCTCTTCACCTCTGCCTATCCTTAGCCCCACGTCCCCGTCCCTTTTCATCTGTGCATCAATTGCCTCATGCTGTGTTTTGTATTGAATTCTGTCTTTACTTTGTGTACTAGTCATGTCTCTACTATTTATTTAATTCCCCTTACATGTTTTTCCTATACATGCTCAATTTTTGTAAGGTGTCCTTGAGACTCTTGAAAGGCGCCCATAAATAAATGTATTATTACCTTTGTTAACATTCCAGTGTGCACTGGCATGGCAGAGGTCCCATTTTGTGATACCTTTAATCCTTCTAATTCTGCATACGTCTTATGAAGTGGGCAGTGGATATTTTTCATTGTTTACAGTTAGCTTTAGAATGACCCTGTAGTTTCCACATATCCATATTATTTTTTCCTGGTTTAGATGCAACAAATAATGGCGTGGCCTATTCACTTCAGTCAGTTTTTGTACGCACACTATTTTGTTCTACCCTACACAAATCTCTCTCAGCTTGACTCTTAAAGCACATGGGACTAGTCTGGTCTAGGCTTTGCAACACACTGGCTTTGCTTCTGCTCTGACCTTGCAATAGACTGACTGCATCTGGTCCGACACAAATTTGGGCAGTAGACTGTTAGGCCAATAGTGCTGTCCTTGAATTTATCAACATGTGTTACATTGAAGCATTTAATGTTGTCCACATCGGCTTTAGTGGGGCATTTGACAAGATCTCTCATGGTAGGCTCATCCAGAAGATTACAAAGAATGGGATCAACGGTGATTGGATTCAGAACTGGCTTAATCATGGAAGATAAGAGGATACAGGTGGAAAGGTGTTCTTCTGACTGGAGGTCTGTGACCAGTCAGGTGTATTTTACTAGACAAATTCTATTTCTTCTTCTATAAATATTCATGATATGTCACTCCAAATTTGTCTATTTTTGTAAGGGTATTGTACACCCCATGGCAGGGCACTGTTGATATAGTGTGTTTAGATAAATTTATCACTGAGAAGGTCATAGATGTTTTTTCATAATGAGGAAATGAAGGACCACTAAAAGCTTCAATGACAAGTCTACGTGTCTACATGTAAAGGCACATACAATCTTCAGCATTTTGGGAATCCTTCCTCAATATGCTGATCCACCACCTTAGAGCTCGTAGACAAAGGTACTGGCCAGAACCTCGGCTTCGGCGGCAGCACAGCGCTGGAGCGCTATCGCGGAGCGGGCGATGCCTCGCCACTCTGGAGCTCCGGTGAGCTGAAGACCGCTGATGAAACATCACGGAGCCGCGGGTCTGTGGATCGGCCAGCGGCGCTGAACTTAACATCGGGAGCCCGGGATCTCTCGCCGAGATCGCCAGTTGTGGAGCTCCATCCAGCGCGGTCTTGTTGGCTTCGGAAGCCGCGGTCTCCAGTACGGAAGCAGCTGTTCCAGGTGTCCCAAGCCGCTGTGAGGATTCTCCCGACGCCGGAGCTACATCACCCGGCGAGAACGGCCTGGAACATCGGGCCTCCGTAAAGGCGACTGCGGAGGCCTCAATAGGCCCGACTATGGGTGAACTGGGGATGGGAATTGGACATTGTGCCTTCCCCCACAGTGGGAACCAATGTGGGGGGATGTTTTTATGTTTATTGTTAAATTTCTTTCATGTTGTGTCTAATCTTTATCTGTGTGCTGCATGTTTCACAACACCATTTGGTGTATGTGACAATAAATGTCCTTTCTCCTTGTCCTTGGACCTTGTCCTTTGTCCTTTGTCCTTTGGATCATAGATATTGCTATCTTTATGTGACTTTTGGCAGGCCATGATTTTGGAACAGCACAAGGCTAGCCAGGATTTGTCCAACATTAAAACTGTTCAAGATAAGCTAATAAAAATTACTTTCAAGTAATCTCCCTTCACCTGCTAGTTCACAGAGAACAATGAAAATCAATGAATACCCCAAAATGGCCTCTCAATCTGGGCTGTGGATATGCCTGCAAAACTGTGCCAACCAAAAAGCCCTTTCAAGCCCAATCAACCAAGATAATTAGTCAAGCCAACACACATCAACTTAATTGTCAAGATGTATCTCCACATAAATTAAAGAAACATGAATTGTCATTGGCTGATGTTCTTACCACCAAAATGTCCACTTGTCAGAATACGTTACCATCCTAAATATGATAGGGTCACATCTATCTGCACTAACTACCCGGGTTAATAAGAAAGCCAATTGAAAAGCTAAATGGCATTCAAAGTTGTTTGAGGGTGGTTGAACTGGTATTATTGCAGAATGAGGTAGTAAGGAGCAATTTGACCTTTGAACAACAAATCCAAATAATGACAATTTAAATGGCAGAAAACAGGCAAAGAAACATGTAAAGGCATGCAATGACTACAAGCTTTTCCAGACAAGCACACTATTCACTGTAGAGATTAATTAGCTGTTGGTCTTAAAAGTTGTAGTGAGTGTGGCATAGTTAATTATAGATTAGGTGGTGCAGCATGTCAATTAAAATTTTTGTTTTTAAATACAAGAGTGATTTCTATTATTCAAACCATTGTCCTAAATGCTCTGCTAATATTAAAACAAATGGTGGTATAAGAAAACTTGCCGCAAATCTAGCTAAATGAAACCTGAAAAAAATTGATACATAACACATAGCACATAAAGTGCTGCTCCAAAATTTTAAATAAGGATTACATAGATCCATTTCCAGGCATATAACGCTTGTGCAGTTATCTTACAAGGGTATGCAATTGACTGCATACTGCCCCACAACAAAATGCCATGAACGTGGCCTATTTTAAATACAAGCAACTGCTAACTGGTAAGCACCCCTGGCACTGATATCCATCAGTCATTTCTCTGTGGGAGATTTGTAATAAGGCATCTGCTATACTGAAAGGCATTGTAGTAATTGGCTACTCAGTTTGAGACGGAAACATATCACTAGAGGCAAAGATTCTTTGTGCAGAGTTGCAGACATGCCAACATGATGACAATTTGAAGAATGGGTTGATTCTAACCAGGTAAGATGTAGCATGCTTAACAGTTTGTACTGAAACAGTGCAAGTTTAACAGGTTTAGCTTAAAAAAATCTTGCATACACTTAAGGACTACTGATTACCAATTTAAACCCGAAACCCATGGAAGGAGATGGGTGTCCTTATGTGGAGAGAATGTGCAGTTGTAGACTCCTTAACAGTTTGATTTGCAAACACAAATGAGGCGACGGCTTTTTGTGCGTGCCAAACACTTGGTTGACCAAAGAATAAATAGTTTTGTGTTTCTGCTATGATCCGTGAAGTTCAAATTCAAAACAATTTTTGCTCATGCTTTATACTGTTGAGATAAAATCCCTGTAGTCCTTTCAACATATGGGAGCAATTTGTATAAATACATTGGTATGTTGTTACAACTAATAATTTTAATTGCAAGATTTTCATGCTGTTTGCAGTTTGCTGCCTTATGTATTTGCCTGAAACATACTCACTCATGGGTTAGGAAACAGTCACATTGACGGGTCAAATGAAAACAGCTATTATCTCACTTTGGATTTCACCAAATTTTACCCCTCAATTTTAATAATATAAATCAGTGCTGATTTGGAGATTGTTAACGCTTCCAACAGAGCAATATATTATATCTGAGTCAACATCTCTTTTTTCCCCATCGACTCATGTTTTACCTTAATTTAAATAATGAACTAATATTGACACAGGTTGCAATTAAAATTCTTCCAACAACCTATTTTATTAAAGTCACCGCAACAAATTGATGACTGTGACATGGCTTTTAAAGGCCTGGTTGTATGACAAGAGTTAATAAAAGCCTTGCCATTGACAAGTTTATTTAACCCGAGTCAGAACAAACCTATGCTTTCTTAGGATTAGGCAGACGTACGAAACCCCATCCCCCTGCTCACTTTTGACTCCAGCCAGGGCATGCCAGGTAAACAGTGCATAAAACAACTCAAAAACAACTCAGTTAAAGTTTGCATTGCTCTTTGCAGATTATATTTGGTAAAATGGCAACATTGTAATGAACAGACATTTGCTGCACATTGGTAACATATAAAAGAGTTTCAGAATTAATATCACAAGATACCTAAAGAACAATTGTATTCATTGGGGGAAAATGAAGAAAGAGTTGAAGGGGGTAACTAATCCAAATTAAACAAAATATCTGTTTCAATCATCCAACACTACATTTCCCTGACTATATTAACCATACACTTTCCAATGATTTTGGAATTAGTGTTCAATATTCAAGGGTCTGTTATCTCTTTCCCAAAGTGTATACTTAATAAGAATTAACAAATAGACGAGCAACATAATTCTCTTCATTGAATTTTTGAAATTATTAAAGTTTACGAAAATGTTGAAACTTTTTTCATAGTTTTCATAACAAAATTATGAAAAACAATGTTTTAAATGTTCTCAGGGAGAAAACATTTGAATGTTCTTTCCCTCTACTTTGCCATCCTGATCACCTTATCTCACAGAATGTAAAGATCCTTGGACATGTACACTCATTATATACTTTATCTTTGTTATCCCAAAATGCACCAAAATTCATATTTTTTAGGATTAAATTACATCTGCCATTTTTCTGCCCATCTTACCCCCATCAATATCACCTCTCCTCACTAGAAACACTGCCAATTGCTGTGCCAACTTTGAATTTACTAACCATACCTACTATATTCATATGCAGATTGATATGTCAAATAAACAGCAAGGGGCCCAGTAGCAATACACCACTAGCAGTACACCACTAGTCTCAAGCTTCCTCTCGCAAAACATGCCTCAGCCATCACCATCTCCTGTCAGCAAGCCAAATTGAAATCCAATATGCCAAGTTGCTCTGGATCCCATAGGTTCTTAGGTTTAGGACAGGTTTATACCCAAATACAGCTTTATCAAAGACTTTACTGAAGCTCATGAAGATTAACTTAAGAAGCCATTCAAAAGGATTTTACATGAAGTGAGAGCACAGGGTTAGTGAGGTTGGGTGTAACATTTTGGCATAGTTAAACCATTGGCTAAAGATCAATAAACATAAATCAGGAATAAGTGAGGGATTTCCAGGTTGGCAGATGTTTTCTAATACAATGCCGCAATGCTCAGCACTGCGTTCACCCGTTTTACCATTTATATCAACGAAAAGATATAAAACAGCACATCAAAACTAGGCGACGAAGTGAACCAAGAGAAGCTATAGAAAGCTGACAAAGGGAAGTGATCAGCTTAAATGATTGGTAATTGACATTTTCCAATGAACGGTTATTGAACTGAAATATTAACTCCATTCTCTCGCCACAGTTGTATCCTCCAACATGTTCTGCTTTTATTACAGAGGTGTACTGATTCATGAAACAGAAAATACGCACATGCTGGGAGTATTAAAAAAGCAAATGGCACGTTAGAAAAGTTTAGGATGTTTTTTTGCATGTGCAAAATTTTCTGAGATCACAGGATATACTTAGTCCCATGGAAATGATGTAATAAACAGACAGATTCTCTTGGAAGGAGGGCAATCTGAAAGGAAGTCATTAAGAAGGAACTGCAGATGCTGGAAAATCGAAGGTAGACCAAAGTGCTGGAGAAACTCAGCGGGTGCAGCATCATCTATGTAGCGAATGAAATAGGCAAAGTTTCGACACGAAACGTTGCCTATTTCCTTCACTCCATAGATGCTGCTGCACCCGCTGAGTTTCTCCAGAACTTTTGTCCACCTGAAAGGAAGTCAAATGGGATTTGCTCATATTTTCATGAGTTTCAAAGAATGAGAGGTATTCCGAGTAAAGGATAGAAGATTCTCGGAGGCACTGACAGGGTCAATACTGGACGGTTGTTTTCTCAGGCTGTATAGAACAAGGCGAGATAGTTTTGGGGGTAAGGATTTGGTACAAAAGGGCCGGTCCCACTTGGGCGGCATTTGCGCGTCATTTACGCGACATAATTTGTGTGTCACAACTAATGCGTCGCATGGCGTGCATTACGCGCACATGGCGTGTATTACACGCACATGGCGCAGGCAGTGACGCGCGGTCATGCGCAGCGCCCCAGGATTTTGGAATTCACAAAATCTTCGCGCGCCACCTGCGTGACGCGCAAATGACACCCAAGTGGGACAGACCCTTAAGGAATGAGCTGAAGACAAAATTCTTTACCTTGGTGGGTGTCATTCTTTTAGATTCTGCAACCAGAAAGGCAGTGGATGTTCAGTCCTTGGGTATATTCAGGGCTGAGTTCAACATATGTTTGGATATTAAAAGATCAAACAACGTGGCCAAATCAAACAAGATAATTGACAAAATAATGGATCAGAGAACATCCTGTTAAGTGGTGAAGTTAACACAAAGGATTGTATTGTCTACACCAGCTTCTTTCACTTCTGTTCTTGTCTTCATCATCAGATAAATGAGGGCCTGTGACATGTAAACAAGACCCTGCCCATGCCGTCATCAATATTTTTCAACGACAGTATTGTAAATCCCATTCTTTAAGTGGCACTCCTTGTTGTGCCAATTTAAAACATATCCAGCCTTACTTCAAGAACAGGTATGACCAAATCTGGCAGAAGGTGTAAGCACAGGTGCACACCCACATCCTGTCTCATTGCTGGTTCTCTAATCCCCGAATCCCTCTCAACATTGAAATTAAATATATTGTCTGAACACATTGAGGTTAAAATTTTCTGGCAAAGATTGCCTTTCATTAATTTGAAACTAAAAAATCTATTATTTTGGAATCCCGGGACTCCTAGAACCCAAATTGCCAACACATTCCAGCTAGATATTCCTTCGTGAAAATACTCAACGACAGAGCCTCCAAAGTCCACTGGGTGCAGAGGTTTCTCCTCATCTTTATGCTACATAGTCAACCTATAATTTTGAGATTGCGATTCCTGGTTGAAGACATCTAGCAGAACGAACATGTACATAAATGAAGACACAACGCCCCATCTCGAAACATCATCTATCCATGTTCTCCAGAGATGCTGTCTGATCTGCTGAGTTACTCCAGCACTTTTGTCTTCTTTTATAAATTAGCATCTGCAGTTCCTTGTTTCTATGAGGTACATAAGTGCTTCAAGTGCCATTTTACAAGGGACACAAATTTGGAGCAAGATCTATCTATTCCTATACTCAAATCCTCCTGCAATAAAAACTATTGTGGTTTGTATTTCCAATTGCTTGCTGTACCTGCTTGTTGCCTTCAATGATTAATTTACTCGGGTTTATTTGAAGACTTATAAGACTTAAGATTTGGGTCATAGTGAAAGTCACTTTTCATCCTAAAAGATTAGCCAAGTTGAATCTCTTACTCTAAGCTTTGTATGGCCCTTGGAGATTAATATAACATACACAGAGGAGTTTATTTGCCATAAAGAAAACCAGAGAAATGGCCAGTACAAGATTAGAAATTAGCAACAATCAAAGTTATCAGTGCAAAATATGGCCTAATTGAATTATATTTCTATTGTAATAGAAAAAAACTAATAATTCAGATACAATTCCAATGTAAAAATATTATTGTGCGATTGGCTACATTAAATAGCTACAATAATATTATTTTGAAAAGAATAGCAAACCATCAATGGGATACATCATATTGATGTGATATGAATCAAGTGTTGGAGCAAGTGTGTTAGAATGACAACTGACGAACGTTTGAATAAAAAGTACCTGGAAGAACCATCCAAGTTGGATCTATGAATAAAACTCAGCTTTGCATCTGCCCAGTAAAGTTTCTGTTCCTCTATATCAATTGTCAGCCCATTCGGCCAGTAAATATCAGAGTTCACAATGATGGAACGACTGCTCCCATCCATGCCAGCTCGTTCAATTCTTGGAATTTCACCCCAGTCCGTCCAGTACATGTATCTATAAAAATGGACAGAGAAGAAATGCTGATAAAACTTAAAAATAGACATGAACTTTGTTCTAGTTTAAGAAGATCTCAAAATATATGTGTGGCATTAGTTATAAAAAGCCACTGAGGTAAAGATACATTGTTGCTCTCAAATCAGTTATGATAAATAATTATTTTGCAGCAACTTGTCTTCTTTGCCCTGTGTTGAAGGCTCACCTGTTACAGAATAAAAAATCCACACACCACCATCTGCATGCTTAGCTTTCCAAAACAATAATGATATGAGTAAAAAATGCAGGTTATTATTATTTATACAGTTTCTATTCAAATTGTTATAATTACCCTTTTTGTTCATTTCAGAATGCATTTACACCTTCCACATGAAAAAGGTGATTACTACTTAGGGAAGCCAGATTTCCTTCACATCTGCAAACCTAATGTGACAATTTGTTCAAGAATTAAACTAGAGCCAGAATTATCTTAACCAAACTGCACAACTTTGGTGCCACTAAGTTAGGACCATGGTGTGATATTAAGACATTAAAGGGCCTGTCCCACTTGCATGCGACTGCATGCGTTTGGCGCGACCAGATGGAAGCGGGGTTCGCGCAAAGTTCGCACGTGACGTAATTTACGTCATACTCACCAATCAGCTGGGCAGGAGGCGGACAGACGGAATTTGGGCGTCGCATGGTGACGTCATCACGCAACGGCACACCGGGCGGTGACGTCATTGCGCAACGCCACGCGCTAGACGTACGCCGTCAAGACGCTGCGTGAGCCCTCAATGCGCCTGCGGAATTTTCGGACAGTGCGGGATTTTCGGAGCCCCGCGCGATGTCGGGACCAGCCCCACACAACTCCATATACCTCGGCGCTTCGAAGTGGGACCAGCCTCGCGTGATCCGTACGCCTCAAGTGACCACATTTGGTTGCATCAGACGCCTGGAATCGCATGCAAGTGGGACAGGCCCTTATGACTTGGAAAGTGGCAAGCCCAGCATGATGTTCTGACACCTGGACAGTATCACAACAACTTTACTATTATGCAATGTACTATTATCAATGTTATGCCAGAATTTCCTGAAGTGGCATACCATGGATGGAGGCAGGGCACTTGCACATATAAACCTGTCAAAGTAAGGGCCAGAACAACATTAATTTCTGGTTCATGCACATCTCAAGATCTGTCCTGCACCCAGCACATTGATGTAATCACAAAGAAAGCCCATCAACATCCTTAGAAGAATGAGGAGATTTGGTACGCCAACAAATACTCTTGAACTTCTACAGATGAATGGTAGAGAACAAGCATCAAGGCTTAGTTCAGCAACTTGAGTGGCCAAGAATGAAGGAGATTATAGAAAGTGGTAGACAAGGGCCTACCCATCACAGGTACTGACCTCTCCACCATTGAAAGGGTTCAAAGGAGGCACTGCGTCAAAAAGTCAACCAGTATCAAAGACCTACATTACACTGGTTGTGCTCTCTTCTTGAACAGCTTCTTGAATTATATATTTTATGCATATTGTTTAGTTATTGTCACATGGCCCAAGGTACAGTGAAAAGTTTTTGTTATGTGCTATCCAGACAAAGAAAATACTATACATGATTACAATCAAGCCATCCACAGTGTACAGATACAGGATAAAGGGTACAACATTCAGTACAAGATAAAGTCTAATTAAAAATAGTTCACAGGTCTCCAATGAAGTAGATAGGGGGTCAGGACTGCTGACTTAACAGCTGAGAACAAATTGTCCCTGAACCTGGAGGAATGCGTTTTCAAACTTCTATACCTCTTGCCTGATTGTGAGAGGGGAGAAGACTTGTCCTCGATTATGCTGGTGGCGTTGCAGAGGCCTTGATGGAGCTGTTCCCAAACCATGCTGTGATGAATCCCGATAAAATGCTTTCTATGGCACATACGGTAGAAGTGGTGAGGGTTGTTAAGGACATGGGTAAGGGGTGTCTGAAGAAGGGTTTCGGCCCGAAACATCGCCTATTTCCTTCGCTCCATAGATGCTGCTGCACCCGCTGAGTTTCCCCAGCAATTTTGTGTACCTTTGTTAAGGACATGCTGGACTTCCTACCCCTTTAGAAGAAGTAGAGGCATTGGTGTGCTTTCCTAGTCATCGCTTCAATGTGGTTGGCCCAGGAGAAATGCCTGATGATATTTATTCCTAAAAACTTGAAGCTTTCGACCATCTCTACTTCGGTGCCATCAAAGTATACTGTGGTGTGTGTACTACTTCGCTTCCTGAAGTCAATCACAATCTCCCTTGTTTTGCTGACATTGAGGGAGAGGTTGTTTGTCTTGGCGCCAGATTACAGGGTTTCTCAATTTCTTTCCTGCACGCCATCTCATCATTATTTGCACTACAGAGCAAAATTGTAAATTGAGTTGGATTGGTATTTGGCTGCACAGTCACGGACGGGGGCAAGGAGTGTAGTAGGGGATTGAGAACACATTTTCTTGGGGCATCAGTGTTGAGTATTATCCTAGAGGATGATTTCTCACCTATCCTCATTGATTGTGGTCTGTGGGTCAGGAAGTCAAGGATCCAAGTGCAGAAGAGAGTACTGAATCAAAGTTCCAGGAGTTTGGAGATGAGCTTGGTTGGGATAATGGTGCTAAAAGCAAAGGTGTAGTCTGAATAGGAGTTCAAAAGGGAACTGCAGATGCTGGAATATCGAAGGTACACAAAATTGCTGGAGGAACTCAGCGGGTGCAGCAGCATCTATGGAGCGAAGGAAATAGGCGACGTTTCGGGCCGAAACCCTTCTTCAGTCTGAAGAAGGGTTTCGGCCCGAAACGTCGCCTATTTCCTTCGCTCCATAGATGCTGCTGCACCCGCTGAGTTCCTCCAGCAATTTTGTGTACCGTCTGAATAGGAGTCTGTCGTATGTATCCTTCCTATCCAGGTATTCCAAGGATGAGTGCAGGACCAGGGAGATGGCATTAACCATGGACCTATTGTGATGGCAGTGAACTGCAGTGGATCAAGACTGCTTGTTAGGCTGGATTTAATGTGTACTATAACCTGCCTCTTGAAGTGTTTACCAACCTGTTATGCTGCTGAAAGTAAGAATTTAATTGTTCTGTTGACAATTAAACACTTGAATCGCTAGAACTCTGACCATGGGGTCAGCCAGATATCAAATCTGTCATTTTTCCAGTGATTCTGAATGCCTCTAAAATTAAAAACATAACTAAATTCAATTAAATCAAAATATAAACTGTCTGATACTAGGCATGCTCCCTTGAAATACACTACCAAAACTAATAATCTAGTCTCAGTCTGAATAAGGGTCTCCACCTCTGCCTATATAAACTTCCACCAGCTTTCAATTCCCCAAGCTTTAAATTCAAGCAATCAACCAAATTTAAGCATTTACAGCATTTTTTGATCATCTCCTTCCAACCCCACAAATGTTCTAACTCTTTTAGTTCCCTTTACTTGAAGCCCTTCAAATTGATTTCCTTCCTGTCGTAATGAAATAGGAAAACTGCAACCATAACTTGATAATCATAAATCAATTTGACCGTACTCTCACTATAAAAAGGTGAGAATGGTGGTGCAGAAGCAGAGCTCTGTGCTTTCATCTGAAACGAAAAATGTAGCAATGCTAGGAAATACACAGACGTGAAATAAAGATTTGTTTTCCCCTCAGTAATGCAGAGGTCACAACGTGTCAATAGTATTGAATAGACTGACTTTGGCAATGCAGAATGAGGCAGAGGACAGGGATAGAGGTATAAAAAACAACAATGGTAGAGAAAGATGTAATAAAAACAGGCAGATAGCAAAGACAGACACATTCAGTTCTATAGATATAGAGAGTGACAAAAAAGGCCACCAACTGTGAGAGAGAAAAGAAAGAATAGCTAAGGCTTGGCTTTGATGTTTACATGGTTGAATTGTTTACATTGTGCAGATTGTTGCAATCAGCAGAAACTGTTAGGTTGTGGTGCTACATTTTGTCCTTTTTTCAGTGTTGCTGAATGCCTCTGAAATTAAAAACATTTAACTAAATTCAATTAAATCAAAAAATTTAAACTGTTACTCAATTTACTCCCTTGAACAACACAACCAAAACTGATAATCTAGTCAGTCTGGAGAAGGGTCTCGACCCGAAACGTCACCCATTCCTTCTCTCCAGAGATGCTGCCTGTCCCGCTGAGTTACTCCATCCAGCATTTTGTGTCTATCTATAGATGCTGTTGGTGTTTTCCCTTTGACAATTATTGTAATTTGACTTATTTTGGCAAGTTTTAAACATGAGCCCACTCTAAAAGGGGATTTTAACCAATAACCAGCTTTCACTGAAAACAAATTCAATTTCACTACAAAGGCAAATTCAGCAGCATTTGCGATTCTCTGAATCCTTTTGAACTAGGTTTCTTGTACGAACAAGTTACAAGTGTTTTTCTATTTTGAAGTTTAAACCAGTCTCTTCTATATTAACATAAATTATCTTATATCACAGGGACAAATCAAAAAACTTTATTATAGTGAATTTTTCACAGCCATAATGCCAACTGCCGTATCATTAGTTTTGTTTTTTGTAACAGCAAGATTCAGAAAAAACATTGTCATACTGTACAATATTTAAATATTGTTGTAATTTACCATGTGTACCTAAAAATATATCGTTAAAATGTGCAATAAACGGAATACAATTCTCAATTTAAACACCCATTTATTTTAGATTTACTAAAACAACCAATTAAAAAGAGATCATATTTTGTAAATCTGAAGTAGAAACAGAAAATAATATTTCTCTTTGCTTGGCCCGCTGAGTATCTCCCTCCGTTTTTATACAAAAAAAATATTGATTAATTGGCTGTGGCTTCCAAGGGCAAACATGGAACAGAGAGGATGGCTGAGACGAGAATTCAAATAAATTTCCAAAAATAATCCACAAAATCCCACAAACACTTAGCAGGTTAGTTGTTATCTTTTGATCATTTAGGTTATTAGTTTATTGTCACTTGTAAAAAAAAATTGTCACGGTTAAAAGCTTTTTTTGTTGCATACTATTCAGACGTCGAAAAGACCAGTCAAGCTGTCCAGTGTAAGGATACAGGACAAAGAGAATAATGTTTAATGCAAGATAAAGTCCATTAAAGCTGATAAAAATTAGACCAATGAGGTAATTGTTAGACCAGGACTACTCTCTAGTGGTGAAGGATGGTTCAGTTGCTTCATAACAGCTGGGAAGAAACTGTCTCTGATGATTCTGTACCTCTTATGAATTCAGGTGAATGACCTTTCCAAATCTGCTATTTTCAGAAACTTTACTTTAGACTTTGGAGATACAGCAAGGAAACAGGCCCTTCAGCCCACCAAGTCCACACCCACCAGCAATCACCCATCCACTAGCACTATCCTGCACACTAGGGACAATTTACAATTTTATCAAGCCACTTAACCAACAAACCTGAACATCTTTGGGAGTGTGGGAGGAAACCGAAGCACCTGGAGAAAACTCTTGCGCTCACAGGGTGAACGTACAGACTCCGTACAGACAGCACCGCTACTCAGGATCGAACCCGGGTCTCTGGCACTGCAAGGCAGCAACTCTACTGCTGCACCACTGTGCTGCCCCAAAATTTGGCCCCAAACTACCTTTCTCAAATGAATATTGCATCCAAACTGAAACTATATCAGGAATACCAGTGGAACAGTGGTTAATAATGCTGCCTCTTAGCTAGTCACCTGGGTTTAATTCTGACCTTGGGTGCTGTCAATGTAACATTTACACTTTCTCTCTAACTGCCTGGAGGTTTATATTTGGACACGAATTTGGACAAGTGACTAGCTAAGAGGCAGCATCATTAACCACTGTACCACTGCAATTCCTGATAAAAAATATAATTTCAGCTTGGATGCAATATTCATTGGGGAGGGGAAGGAGGGGGAGAGGGAGAGAGATGCACTGAAGTAACCGGTAAGTGGGAACAAATTAGGGGCAAGATTTAAATAAATGAGTGACTATATACAAGTAAATGAGTGACTATGAATTTTAATCTGTTGTTATTCTGTGCAGTTTTAAGTTAAATATTGTATAGTTTGTAGACGTACATAAACTGTGCCATGTATAAATATCTTCACATTGCATCCATATAGCCTAGTTTGTCAACTATCCTTGCGTTTGATGAGTTTTGATTTTCCCATTTTCTGCAAATTTAATTAAAAACCTATGAATTGATGGATGTTATTGTTATTACTTTATTTCGGCTTTATATCATAGAAATAACAAATACTCATTGATATTTTATTTAATGGAACAATAAACTGAACAAAGCAGTTCAAGCTTCAAACTATAGGATAAATTCTTAACTGAATACATAACTTCATAAATTGCATTCATATTTCTACAAATATGATATTTGTATTATATTAAAACCTGGCAATACAGTTTTATTAGCCTTGAGAGAGAGGCTATGGCAAAAATATCGTGAAACAATTTCAGGTTTATATTTGGTCAAGAATTTAGTGTGCCCACACATTTCTGCGCACACGAACTACTAAAAATTAGAGGGAACATTGCGAATGGCCCCATTCTGTGTCACGGTAGAAATGTCAATTTTTGGTACCTTGAAGGAAGAATTCCAGAAATCCTCAATCTGGTTTTTCCTGCAAATTTCTTCAGGATACATTGAATAATTAAAATAGACTTTTACACTACCTATTGTACTTGCAGTTGCGTATAGTATGATGTGCACAGATAGCGCACAGTCCAAAACAGTACACCGTTTCTCCATATATTTTGTGATAATAGTAAGAAACCAAACCAAAAGCAACACTGCACACTTTCTGACCAATATCCTGTTATAGTACTTGCTTACTTGTGGTTCAATGCAAAACCTCTGTTTAAAAGTACTCTCGGCTTTTCTGCTGGATTCCGACAACACTTCTACTGGAACCTAAACCAGAAACTCCTCATTCTTTTAAAACAGATTTATTTAATAACCAATTTTTTAAATATGTTTTACAGACACAATTTATAAACAAGTTCATCTACAAGGACCAGAGGACATAGGTTTAAGATGAGCGGGAAAAGATTTAATAGGAATCTGAAGGGTTACTTTTTCACACAAAGGGTGGCGGGTGCATGGAGCAAGCTGCCAGAGGAGGTTGTTGAGACAGCGACTATCCCAATATTTAAGAGAGAGTCAAACAGGTACATGGACAGGACAGATTTGGAGGTATATGGACCAAATGCAGGCAGGTGGGACTAGTGTAGCTGGGACATGTTGGTCGGTATGGGCAAGTTGGGTCAAAGGGCCTGTTTCCACACTGTATCACTCTATGACTTTATGAATAATTTAGAAAAAGGGATTCTTTGTCAGGCTGCATATATTGCACATCAAATTTAATGAAAGGTGACAATTAAGAAAATCCAACATTCAACATTATGATAATTCTGCAGGGCCCATTAGAAGGCCTGTAAGTAGTTTTACAATTTGAGGCTTAAAATCCATTATCCACAGGTGGGTATGATAGAATTGTTTGCTACTTTGTAAAGTTCCTAGACTTACTATCTTAGACTTACTATATTAGATTTTGCGCTATTGGCTTGCGTTAGGGAATTTCCAATATTAAGTCAGAAGAATAGTGCTTAAGGCAAAACAACAATTACATATAATTATAACTAGTGTATGTCAAAACATGTACATGTAGATGTCAAGTGAGTGAGGAAAACCTGGCAATTATATCGTGCATTGCTTAATTGCATTCCAAAAAAACGTTGCAACTCAAAGCATTTTTTGAGGTTTAACTGGTGTTGCAATATACGAAAACATAGGCCGTATATGATTTGGAACCAAGCAATCTTGATCAGCTGGGCAGGTGAGCCAAGGACAACTAATGAAGTTAAATTCAGATAATTGTGAGGTGTTGCATTTAGAAAAGTCAAACCAACCAAGACCATCAGAGTGAACAGTGGGGCTCTGGAAACAGTTGTCAAGTAGAGGGATCTAGGAGGACAAGTACATGTTTTCCTGACAGTGATCGCAGGTACATAAGGTGGTGAAGATGGCTTTTGGCATGCTGGGAATTGAATAGAGAAGTTGGGATGTTACGTTACATTTGTACAAGACATTGGTGAAGTCTCACTTGGAATATTATGTTCAATTTTGGTCACACTGCTGTAGGGCAGATGCCATTAAGCTGGAAAGAGTGCAGAACCGATTTATGAGGATCCTGTCAGGACTTGAAGGATTGTCCCTTGTCCAGCTGATCAAGATCCCACTGTAATTCATGATAACCATCTTCACTGTCCACGATAACATCTATTTTTGTGTCATCTGCAAACTGATCCAGCATGCCTTATACCAAGTCGTTCATATCGATGACAAACAGCAATGGGCCCCATCACTAATGCCTGAGGCTGGCCACTAGTAATAGAGTCCCTGCGATATAGGGAGAGGTGGTGCAGCCTAGACCTGTAGTCTTTGGAATGCAGGAAGATCTTATAAAGGTGTGTAAAATCATATGGGAAATTAGTAGGGTGAATGCACAGTCTTTTTCCCCCAGAGTGGGGAAATCAATAACTAGAGGGCATAGGTTTAAGGTGAGAGAGGAAAGGTTTAATAGGAACCCGAGGGGTAAAGTTTTCACAAAAAGCATGGGTGTATATAAAGGGAACTGACAGAGGCAGGTTCAACAAGAGCATTTAAGACACTTGGACAGGTACCTGCATAAAAAAGGTTTAGAGGCATGGGCTAATGGGACTAGCTTGGAAGGGGCATCTTAATCAGCATGGACAAGTTGGGTGAAGGGTCCGTTTCCATGCATATGACCCAATGGCACTGAATGTGTTAGATTTGGTGGAAAGAAAGTAGGGTGCACATAAAATCAATAGGCGAAAAGTTGAGGAAGTTGCTAAAATAAATTCAGGGAAAGGAAGCACGTTGTAAGAGCAGAAACTTTATGGTGAACCTTTAGAAACTTATGGTCTAGCCACAAATGGAATATTGTATCCAATTTTAAGTGCCACACTTTAGGAAAGAGTTGAAGGCCTCAGAGGGGGAGAAGAGATGTACTAAAATGATTCAAGTTCAAGTTCAAGTGAGTTTATTGTCATGTGTCCCTGTATAGGATAATGAAATTCTTGCTTTGCTTCAGCACACAGAACATAGTAGGCATTTACTACAGAACAGATAGGTGTGTCCATATATCATGATATAAATATATACACACACGAATAAATAAACTGATAAAGTGCAAATAACAGAAAATGGGTTATTAATAATCAGAGTTTTGTCCGAGCCAGGTTTAATAGGCTGATGGCTATTCTAGGGATGAAGGACTCAAGTTATGTGGACTGACTGGAAAAGCTGGGTTGTCTTTCTTAGAACAGAAGAGAATGTGAGGGTCATAAAGAAATATAGATTGAAATTGCTCCAATTGGCAAGCAGAGTGGTCAAGAACTAGTTAATAGAAAGTGAAGACGATTGGCAAATTAAAAATAAATCTTGCAAGCAATTAGAGTAATTCTGTTTTATGAGTGGTTAAGCAGAGAAACTAAATAAATTAAAGACAATTAGCAATGCTGAGGGAAGGCAGGTAGCAGCTAGATTGTTTATGCTTGGAGCTAGAATAGATTTTATGAGCTGAATGTCTTCAATGCCACATATCATGTGATTCCAGACACATAAATTTGCAATCATATTCATGGCCGTTCGAAGGGGGAGGTGCGATGGGTGCGGTTGCACCCCCTTTTCCCCCCCCAGAGTTAAAAAAATCCTGGGGGGAAAAAAAAAATCGGAGCGCAACCAGAGTTTCCACTTTGAAGGAATTTACCTGAAATTCTGGAAATTCTGGTTCCGGATGATTTGGGGGAAAAAAAATATTTGCGACCATCCGCGCCTCCCCCTCCGCAACGCAATATTCCCAGGCCCCACTTAAGTGAAAATGGTGGCGATCTGATCCCGCCCACTGCGCAGTTGGGGGAAGCCGGTGACGCAGTAGCGACGCAAAATGACGCAGTCTCTCTGGGATCAGATCGCCACCATTTTCACTTAAGTGGGGCCAGGGAACATTGCGTTGAGGAGGGGGAATCTGTTCGATTTTTATTGGGGGTTTCAAACTACCCGCAAAGGGTCCAATCCGGCCCGCGGGCGAGGGCCCGCCTCCTCCCTCCCCCCCCCCCCGGCCCCTCGCCTTTCCCCCCCCACCCTCACCTTTCCCACCCTCGCCTCCCCGCCCGCCCCCACTGCGGGCCCTCATGTGAGAAATACCGATTTCCCCTACGAAATACCAATTTTCAGCCATCAAAATACGGAAATGCTCAGTGAATCTTGGCAGCTCTGCAATTATTCACAATCACATTATGATTGAGAATTGAAAATATGATTTGTGATCTTGTTTATGAGTCATCATAGAACTGGAATTTGTTATAATAGTATGACAGTAAAATAGGTTAGTTTGAAAGCGGTCATCGTAATGTAAATGCACCATTTAGTTTGACTTCAATTTTCATGATGTAAATTGAAGTCGAACTAAATGTTGTAGTCACATCACTACTCCATGTTGAAATTGATGTGATGTGAAGTTGTTAGGTCAGGTGGATCATTAAAGGTGCACTGCACTCACTAACACAGTCTAACAGTAACAGGCAATCAAATCAACACACAAAACATTTTCTAAACAAAGGTTTTCTTTACTGCAAAAACTTACAGTATTTTATTTGCAGTTTTTGCATGCTCCTTTATAACATTTTACAACAGTACAACTTGATTATTAAAACAAGGACAACAATTCTTGATTTAAAAAAAATGTATACAACAATGACCCCAATCATTATTCTTGACTCAACCAAAATTATTTCTGAAATATTCGTCATAAATTTGGAGCAAAAATGCTCCAAAATAAGGCTCAGAATGCACCCTGGACCCCGGCCGCGAGGGGCTTCGCACTCATGATGTGCGCTGCGCACACATTATTTCACATAAAATTTTTGTAATCCTGTCATGCCACCCCCTTTTTGAAAAGCTTTTTATGGGCCTGCTATTCCAGTCTCAAAGGACTGAGGGATTTTGTAAACACATCACCCTGCATCTAACCGCTCCAAACATTGTTTCGAACCCTACCATTATAAACCATCAAGCCTTCCCTTAAATGTGTTACTGCTACCCGATTTAAAACAACCAGTCCTAGTGGCAACAGATTTCATTTTCTCATTCCTTGAGATGGGGTTCCAAAGTAATTCTTCCAAAATTAATTCTTCAGTTTGTCCACAGCTAAATTATCTTGATTGATTCATTTTTTAGTTTAGTTTAAAGATACAGGCCTACACACACTAGGGACAATTTACACCTACACCAAACGAATTAACTTACACACCTGTACATCTTTGGGGTGTGGGAGGAAACCGAAGATGTCAGAGAAAACTCACGTGGTCGCGGGGAAAACGTACAAACTCCGTACAGACAGCACCCGTAGTCGGGATCAAACCCGGGTCTCTGGTGCTGCAAGCGCTGTAAGGCAGAAACTCTACCACCACTGGAAAAGTCTACTGGAGAATGCAGGCATCGACCCCGTTACCTCTCACATGCTAAGCGAGTGCTCTACCGTTTGAGTTAATTCCCCACATTGATACAGCCTGGAAACAGACTCTCTAGTCCACCGAGTCCACATCAACCATCGATCATATGTTCACACCAGCCCTATGTTATCCCACTTGTCTAAATTGTGCACAAAAATCTTTAATAAAAATAACAAAATTTGAACTGGTTGTGCCCATTTTCTATTAAAGTTCCATGTATTGTGGATGATCAGCCATGATCAGTGAATGCAGTGCTGGCTCGAAGGGCCGAATGGCCTACTCCTGCACCTATTGTCTATTGGTAAATTGCAATTCACCATTATGCAGACATAATTTCCCTGTCATGTTTTTCTGGCTTGGCAAGATCGTTAATGTGCATGGTGCAGCTTCTAGCTTGTTGTCAGAAATTAGATTTTAAAATTGTGACCTATGACATTCATTGTTTGCTCACATAAAATAAACAAGTCATCGCATAAAATCCTAAATCCTATAATTAACTATTCCACCCTTTACTTAAATGTTCTAACTGAGACCTGACTTTCGTGACCACACCATATTCTTTTCCATATGTTCCCCTCTTGCAGACAAGCAGTCTTGACAAAGACAGTAGCATTGGTGCATGAATTGCTGTGATCTGTGACCCTGGTGATTCCTGCAAAGTGTTATTGTTCTGTTCCATATTGTGGCGGGCCACATTAAATGTCACTCTGCCGTTAACCCTTCCCCTACTCCGATTCTCCTTGCCTCCCTTGATTTTCCCTTACCCCTATAATCTCCCTCCCTTTCAGAACTGTGTGGCTGCCATGGAAAGTTTAAATTCACTATGCTGACATGTTTCCCACTGTGCAGCACTTGAATTAGACGCCAGCTGAAAGCACAGCCAGCAGCTGCTTTCTGTAAATGCATGCATGTCTCCAACACATTTAAATTGAAAAAAAACACACAATGACCCTTTCTTAGAAACAAAGTAAAGCAATTAAGCTTTATTTTTGCTTTTGGTGAAACCCAGTTTGATGTTGGGGCAAAACATGGTGCCTATTTAGCGCACCAAAAATGTGTGAAATCCAATTTTTAGAGTCTTAAATGGGATGACTAAACAGCATTATTTACACTGAACGTGTGCCTTGTGCAAAGATTTTCGATGCAATGTAGACGTTACAAAATTAACACCTCACTTAATACCACTTGATAAACTCAAGAAAATGGTTGCAACGAGTAAACAGAGATATTTTGCACCATTACACAAAAATCTATACAGTAAACCAAAAAAAAAAAAGCAAAATATATCCACATTTATCCAAGTTACCAGATACTATTATCAATTAAAATCAGCTGGCTGATTTACAACAACTGCAGTTAAAAATTCAAACAATTCCAATCAGGTGATAATCGATACACAAAGTAATAAAGAACAATCTATTATTACTTTGGAAAGGTACTGATTTAACATTGATTGGGCTAACTGCAAACTGTTATTACAACCTTTAAGTTATCTCGGTTCAGGTTCTATCGTCTAAAACAATGAATAGAAGTGTAGGATGGAACTGCAGATGCTGGTTTATACCAAAGGTAGACACAAAATGCTGGAGTAACTGAGCAGGTGAGACAGCACCTCTGGAGAATAGGAATAACCATATAACCATATAACAATTACAGCACGGAAACAGGCCATCTCGACCCCTCTAGTCCGTGCCGAACACATAATCTCCCCTAGTTCCATATACCTGCGCTCAGACCATAACCCTCCATTCCTTTCCCATCCATATAACTATCCAATTTATTTTTAAATGATAAAAACGAACCTGCCTCCACCACCTTCACTGGAAGCTCATTCCACACAGCTACCACTCTCTGAGTAAAGAAGTTCCCCCTCATGTTACCCCTAAATTTCAGTCCCTTAATTCTCAAGTCATGTCCCCTTAGACAGAATAGATGCTGTTTCGGGTCAGAAAGGTCACCCATTTCTTTTCTCCAGAGATGCTGCTTGACCTGCTGAGTTTCTCCAGCATTTTGTGGTGGGCCACATTAAATGTCACTCAAGAATGAAGCTCACCGTACCCTCATCATATTACCAGAAAGAAATCTGTGAATACTCTTGGGAGGACAGTGGTAAGATTACTTTGATAGATTTCATCCCATTGATTGTATCGGAGCAGTGATTGGTCATCATAAATTTTAACATTCGGAGAAACAAAAATCTGCACTGATGCAGATCTTCCTGGGAAATATTAATAATTCTGTGCATAACTACAGCATTTAATGAATTGATAATGAAATAAAACTGCAGATGCCGGAAACCTGAACTATAAACGAAACATGCTGGATACTCTCAGCAAATCATTAAGTATATTTTGAAAGAGAAGAGAATTAACATTTCAGGTTGAAGACCCTTCATCAGCACAAACTTTTGTTTCTTTTTCCCCAGGTGCTGCTTGACTTACTGAATGCTTCCAGAATTTTCAGCATTTGCTTACTGTTTAAAACACCCACCTGAACATGCAAATCCTGAACTTTGTGACCAAGGTTTGCAGGTGATTTCGCTGATGCATTCCCATACTGGAGGAGTCCAGTGACGCAAGGCAGACTTGCAGAAATTTCCCAAAACTTATTCCGGGGAACCTGCCTGAAAAACTTGTGGCAAGTTCACATGGGAAGGAGGGAACAGTTGTGAAGGAGAGGAGAAAATATAACCAAAGCTGTGCCTTTGTGTCAATGCTTTTAATTGTTTTAAAGTATTTGTGATTTTAAAAGTATTTTTCAAAATTGGAAACATTCATAAACATGAAAGTCTATGACAGATACAACAGGGGTTGGACAGGCTAGATGCAAGAAGATTGTTCCCGATGTTGGGGAAGTCCAGAACAAGGGGTCACAGTTTAAAGATAAGGGGGAAATCCTTTAGGACAGAGATGAGAAAAACATTTTTCACACAGAGAGTGGTGAATCTCTGGAATTCTCTGCCACAGAAGGCAGTTGAGGCCAGTTCATTGGCTATATTTAAGAGGGAGTTAGATGTGGCCCTTGTGGCTAAAGGGATCAGGGGGTATGGAGAGAAGGCAGGTACAGGATACTGAGTTGGATAATCAGCCATGATCATATTGAATGGCGGTGCAGGCTCGAAGGGCCGAATGACCTACTCCTGCACCTATTTTCTATGTTTCTATCAGATTCATTCTGTTAAGCAGTTTTATAGTGGGGCTCCTCCTGGATATGTGTGAGCCCCTGTTGTTGCAGTGCTGTAACATTTAGGTTTGTGCTGGACATTACCAGCAAGGTAACCTCGGGTGATCTACAAAATACATACCCATACTTCTGCTGTTTGTTGCAGTGAACACTGGAAGTTCACCACTGGCAGCAAGCCTTGGCCCAATTTATGAGGTAAATAACCATTGATGAATTATCAATTTTTTCAGTGGCACTATGACAATGCTGTATCTGATGTTTACACATATGAATATATATTTATCCGTTAATTGTATTTCAGGGAATTCTATTAATTTACATTAGAAATAGTTTGCCCTAAAATTAAAACTGTAACCAAAGTTGAGTTTCTCCAGCATTTTTGTCTACCTTCGATTTTCCAGCATCTTGAACTTTTAGGAAATACTCTATTTGTGCACAAGCCGAGAGAAAATACTCATGAAAGAGTTGGAGCTTGTTTAGTCATTTGAATAAAGTGAAGTCTCACCAAAAAACTACAAACAATCCACTGTTTAAGAAGGAACTGCAGATGCTGGAAAAATTGAAGGTAGATAAAAATGCTGGAGGAACTCAGCGGGTGAGTCAGCATTCAGACAGGTCTGAAGAAGGGTCCTGGTGGCGGCACGACTCGTTGCAGCGGCTCCTACAGCCTGTCTGTCTTTTTTTTATTTTTTGTCTAGTTAAATGTAGTGTTTGGTGTTTTTAAATACTGGTTTTTAAATGTGTATATGTGGGGGGCGGGGGGGGGAGGGGGAAACCGTTTAAAATCTCTTCCCTGTCCGGGAGACCCGACCTTTTCCCTGTCGGGTGTCCGTTGTTGTTGGGGCCTAGCACCGTGGAGCGGCCTCCAACCTGAACGACCCGGGGGCTCGGGAGACTGCGGAGGTGCGGACTACTCACCATCGTGGGGCTGGCCGGCCTCGGAACGTGGGGAGCGGTGGTGGCTCGCTGCTGCGACTCGACTCCTGGGGCTTGGAGGCTCCAGCAACGCAGCCGCAGGTCCGGTGGACTGGGACATCGGGAGCTCGCGGGTCCGGGGGGAGAGAGAGACCGCTTCCCGGAGCTCCCGCAACGCGACTTCTCCAGCCCGTGTCGCGGGGTTTGGAACGACCCGGAGCGGGGAAGTACATCACCCGGCACGGCTTCGTGGCCGTGGGACATTACAGTGCCCGCCGGGGGCTCCAACTTCGAGACTTCTAGACTGGGAGCGGGGCCGTAAATCGCCCGGCACGGCCTAAAATGGCCGTGGGACTTATCATCGCCCGCCTGGGGCTTGGACATCGGGTGAGACATGGAGAGCAGGGGAGAGAAAAGACTTTTGCCTTCCATCACAGTGGGTTCACTGTGATGGATGTTTGTGTGAACTTAATTGTGTGTATGTCTGTAGGACATTGTTTTTGTTTGTATGGCTGTGGAAACAAAATTTCGTTTGAGTCTCATTGGGGCTCAAATGACAATAAATTTGTATTGTATAAGGGTCGGGACCCGAAACGTCACCTATTCCTTCGCTCCATAGATGCTGCCTCACCCGCTGAGTTTCTCCAGCATTTTTATCTACCTACAAACAATCCACTGATCCCTTAGTACTGCACTGCCAGGTTGCAAGCAAGTACTACAACCCCCCCCCCCCCCAAAAATGGAGGTGCAGAGGTGAAGGGTGGGGGCGAGGAGGAAGTTTGAACAAACAATCGATTTAGCATTGAGGCAATGTGTCACCAATTAATTATTGAATTAAATTAATAATTTAATCAAAAGTTCTCTTATTTATTGTTAGATGTGATTTTAGCTGTGTTAAATGGACCAATTATTTTATACCTTGCCAGCCAGATGGTGCATGTTTACATTCCTACTTGAAAGTAGAACCATCCTCGTGCAGTCCCAGAGTGGTCATGGATAGGTCTGTCCCTGAGACAATATAGTTATCAGTCTGTGCCAATTTTGGCTCCGTTGGTAGCCCTTCTCTGAACTCGTCAAAAATCAGAGTTTTAAGTCCAACTCAACAGATATAAGCACAAAATTCGAGGCTGACGTCCTTCTGGCTCTCCACTGTGTTCTGGACCATCTAGATTAAAGGAACATCAGGAACAAGAACACCAGGCTGCTGTTCATTGACTACAGTTCAACACTGTTAACCCCTCAAAGTTCATCACCAATTTGCAAGACAAGTGGCTCTGTACTACCCTTTGCAGCTGGATCCCTGACTTCATCGGCAGACTTCAATCAGTGTGGATCAATAACACAATCTCCTCCTAACTGACCATCACCACAGGTCCACCTGCTCTACTCTCTTTAAACACATGACTGTGGCACAGCTCCAATGACCATCGGATCTGATATGCACAAGAGTGTTCCAGCTGATATTTGGCAAACAATTCACATCACTAAAACTGATTATCCACATGTTCAGATTATTACTTTGCTGTTTTGGACACGATGACCATTTTATTTTCTGCATCCGACAGTGCTTATGGGGCAAAAATACTTAACTGACTATAAAGCATCCAGTGAATATATGTGTATCATGATCATAACAGACATTGTGTATACAGGGTCGACAGATGGCACAATGGGCTAAGTGTTCGGCTGGCAACCGGAAGGTAGCCGGTTCGAATCCCGCTTGGAGTGCATACTGTCGTTGTGTCCTTGGGCAAGACACTTCACCCACCTTTGCTTGTGTGTGAATGATTGGTGGTGGTCGGAGGGGCCGTAGGCGCAGATTGGCAGCCACGCTTCCGTCAGTCTGCCCAGGGCAGCTGTGGCTACAGAAGTAGCTTACCACCACCGAGTGTGACTGAGGAGTGAATGAATAATGCGATGTAAAGCGCCTTGAGTATTAGAAAGGCGCTATATAAATCCCATCCATTATTATTATTATTATTATTATTATTATTATTATATTCTAGTCTTTCTTTCAAATGGTTCCAGCCTTTTATATTCTGAATTCCTTCAGGATATGTTTGCTTTCTAGTCTGAGGTGTAGACAGTTAATACCCAGATTTTTTATAAACATAATAATGTGTAGTCCCACCACTTCAATGCCACAAGATTTCCAATTTTAGTTCAAATATACAATTAAATCAAATATCAGACTAGTTCAAAACAAATCAAATTAAATGATTTCAGACTATGGCAGATGGATATTGTTACTATGCGTGCCTGGTTTTCAAATATAATCTGTTAGGAATTTTCTCTGATTTTGCAGTACTATATGTAGGTGGTAGGTAACTAGCTTGAGAAACACCTAGAGAAATGGGGAACTGTAGATGTTGGCTTACAAATAGAGACACAAAGTGCTGGAGTAACTCAGCGGGTCATGAATATGTCACGTTTCGGGTTGGGATCCTTCTTCGGACTGATTGTGGTGGGGGGAGGGGGTGGGGAGCTAGAAGAGACGTGGTGGCAGGCCAAAGCCTGGCTAATGATAGATTGATACAGGTGAGGGGTCTTTGAGTGGCTGGTGGCTGGACAAAGGTCAGAGATGAAAGGAAAAAAAAAAAAAAGTGGGAGGTAAGGAAAGGTGTGAATTGTGAACCATGGGGAAGAAATTATAAGGGGGGGGGAAATGAGGTTGAAGGAAACAAATTAGGGCTAATCCAGTTGGGGTGAGGGAAGAGAGGCATGGGGGGGAGGGGCGGGGTTGATTTAGCTTGGTTACCTAAAATTGGAGAATGTGAGTGAACTGCTGTGTACGGTAGAGAACAAATTGACCTGTTGCATCATGACCTGGTTCAGCTACTCGAATGCCCAGGAATAAAGATTAGAAAAAGTTGTCAACATTGCCCAGTCCATCATAAGTAATGACTTCTTCCACATTCATTAGAGATCCACCCCACCCTGGCCACACTCTCATTTTATTCCAGCCATCAGGAAGGTAGTATAGGAGTTTGAAAACCAGTCCAGGTGCAGGAACAGCTTTTTCCAACAGCCATTGGGCTATTGAACACTATGAACTCCAAGTAAACTCCGAACTGCCTTGGTTGCACTAGGGAACCTCGGCTTTGGTTTGTTTTATATTGGGATTTTTATTTATTGAACTTCTTTTTTGTTTGCTTATTATATTATCTATCGAGTACTGCATTTACAAAATAGTTGCGATGCTACAGATAAGAATTCTACTGTTCTGTTTCTACTGTTCTGTGTACACAGTATATTATTATTTAAATTATTATTTTAATACAGTTCATATCCCCAAATCTTTCATCATGGAATAATAATCTCTTGTGTTATGTGACTACCTAACTGAAATTTGAGCCTAGATACTCTATTACTCCAATAGGATACCACACATTCTGTCAAATGTCCGTGCCAAATCAAGCTTAGCACCTGGTTACCTTTTCTCCAGTTTAAAAAAAAAAAAAAAAAAAAAGCTTTCCTTAACTGGGTCTACTAGTTAAAATCGATCTCAAGAAGCAACACAAATCCCTCAGTTGAACCTACATTCACTGTAAAAATTCTCTTTTCAAATTAGAAGTTTCAGGTTTCACTTTAGAGCTCTGACAGCTGGTGTAAAGTGAGTTAATACTATTGTGATAACTAATATTATCAGAACAATTCAGAATTCAGGAAAGGAACAAATTCAATTCTTCTAGGAAACAATATCCAGGTACAATATTTACGAGATTTAGGGGACTAAATAATGCTCTAATCATGCACACCAGAGCTACATTTTGTAATTATTCAGATATTTATAAAGGATTAGAACAGATTAAATTTGGCAACGCAGGAGACTGCCTGTGCTGGAATTGGGAGCAAAAAATATGGAGGAAATCAGAGGGCCGAACAAAATCTGTAGGGGGAAAAGGAATCGCCAACATTTTGGGTCAAGTTCCAGGATCAGGACTAAGAGTGGAGAAGCCAGTGAAAAGGGAGAGGGCGGGTGAAAAGGGAGGGAGGGTGGTGGACTGAGGAGGGGTGAAAGATAGACAGATATACCTAGGTTGGGGAAGCAGGAGTGGAGTTAGGAGACAAAGAAATAAAAACAGGTGGAGTTCCAGGCCCCCACCACCATCCTGTGTAAAAAACTTTTCCCGCACATCTCCTTTAAACATTGCACTTTTCAGCTTAAGGCTATGTCCTCTATTCCTTGACATTTCCACTCTTAGAAATAAGTTCAGACCGTTAGAGTAAATTCAATGGGCCGGCCGTTCTAGCCAATGCAAAAATATGCTTAACTCTCCCTTCTGATAGCTCCTTTAAAGATGGAGATAAAACTCAGTTAGGCATAGTTCAGTTTAGAGGTGTATGTTGGACATTATGAATGAGGTGGCAATTCTGTTGCATTGTGACACCATTGCAGCCATTCTATACATCATCGCTGAAGTCATCAAACTCCACATTCCTTCATACAATTAAAAGTTATAAATCATAAAAAACAGACAAGGTTTTTCTTTCTCCAATGCTTTCCCCTGATATTGACAAAATATTTCTTCACGATTAGCAAATTTGCAGAAGATACAAAGCTGGGTGGCAGTGTGAACTGTGAGGAGGATGCTATGAGAATGCAGGGTGACCTGGACAGGTTGGGTGAGTGGGCAGATGCATGGCAGATGCAGTTTAATGTGGATAAATGTGAGGTTATCCACTTTGGTAGCAAAAACAGGATGATTATTATCTAAATGGTGTCAAGTTGGGAAAAGGGGGAGTACAACAGGATCTAGGGGTCCTTGTTCATCAGTCAATGAAAGTAAGCATGCAGGTACAGCAGGCAGTGAAGAAAGCGAATGGCATGTTGGCCTTCATTACAAGAGGAGTTGAGTATAGGAGCAAAGAGGTCCTTCTGCAGTTTACAGGGCCCTAGTGAGACCACACCTGGCGTACTGTGTGCAGGTTTGGTCTCCAAATTTGAGGAAGGACATTCGTGCTATTGAGGGAGTGCAGCGTAGGTTCACAAGGTTAATTCCCGGGATGGCGGGACTGTCATATGCTGAGAGAATGGAGCGGCTGGGCTTGTATACTCTGGAATTTAGAAGGATGAGAGGATATCTTATTGAAACATATAAGATTATTAAGGGTTTGGACACGCTAGAGGCGGGAAACATGTTCCTGATGTTGGTGAAGTCCAGAACCAGGGGCCACAGTTTAAGAATAAGGGGTAAGCCATTTAGAACGGAGATGAAGAAACATTTTTTCACACAGAGTTGCGAGTCTGTGGAATTCTCTGCCTCAGAGGGCAATGGAGGCCGGTTCTCTGGATACTTTCAAGAGAGAGCTAGATAGGGCTCTTAAAGATAGCAGAATCAGGGGATATGGGGAGAAGGCAGGAACAGGGCACTGATTGTGGATTAGCCATGATTACATTGAATGGCGATGCTGGCTTGAATGGCCTACTCCTGCACCTATTGTCTATTGATGACGAGAGTTGCATAGATAATGACTGCCTTCCACTTCGCTACACATACTGCCTGACTATCAAATGCATCCTATGTCCTGTGCATTCATAAGTTGTAGGGGAAAGGTCACTGCAGGTTAGCTTATCACATTTGCAGGACAGAGATTACCAAGTAACATCAGAACAAATGTTGATGGGAACCATAAGTTTGCGTACAGCAAAAATCATTTAAGATAAATTACCAAAGTAAAACAGTTATTAATTTGAGACATCCTATGCAGATTACTTAAACTTTTTTAATTAACATCATTTACAAAGTTTACCTTGTAAAACAAAATGAGATCAAATTCCAAATAGCTGCTGTGGAAATAATACAGAACAATATTCCCAATGGGCTATTCCAGTATTTAGAAGCAATTGCTGAAAAGTAAAACAGACTTCCAAAAGGAAGAGGAAGTAACAATATTGTTTTTTCTTTTACATTAACTTCAATTTAGCTTTATTTGCAAGTTGGTTTTATTTGCAAGCCACATTATTCCTGGTTCACTCTGAACATCTGCTCATTTGTACAAAAGAGAAATAATACCGTTGAAAGGTTGCAGCAGCAGCAGTGATACATCTCAAATTTCTAGTTTCATGCCAACTCAAAATCTTAGCTCGTGAAATGAAAACACAAGGCAGGCTAAAGTACTCACCCATGCTGTGGATCAAGAGCAATGGCCCTTGGTTGATCAAGATCCTGCCAGAAGAGGACTTTCCGATACATTCCATCAAGATTGGCAACCTCTATCCGATTAGTTTCAGAGTCAGTCCAATATAGCTTCTTGCCTAACCAATCACAAGCTAATCCATCTGGTGAAACGAGACCCGAGATGATCACTTTTTGGAAATTCCCAGTTACATTCACATGCGTCTGTTTAATGGCTTCTTCACTCACGTCTGTCCAATAAATCACTCCTTCAGTGTACAAAAAATCAACAGCGGCTGCATCCTCCAGACCACTGACCACTACAGTAGATTCAGGTTTCACCGATTCTGCATCTACCAACCTGACGTCACGCCGATTAGCAAAAAGTAGCAGAGGCGATCCTATGGAGAAACAAGAAAACAGAATTAATTTCCTATAACATGCACATTATAAAATTCTGCTCCACTCCAATCCTTCAATGGCCATGCATCAGCTCATAAACCTTTCCCGACATAGAAGAACGTACCTACCTTGGCTTCCTTGCTGGCGATAGAATTTGCATTAATTACCCATTATCATAATCTTGAAGTGACACTGAAATACGCTTAAATCCTTCAGTTAAAAAAATAACTAATTAAAAATCTTAATAGTTTAAATTCTGCTTCATAAAGTTTGTCACAAGAAAGAACAGTCACCTAGAGGTAAGGCTACATATTGCACATCATGATAATGGAGTCATGAGGAACTACAGACGCTGGTTTACTAAAGTGCTGGAGTAACTCTGGAGAATATTGATAAATGACATTTCAGGTCAGGACTCTTCTTCAGACTGATTGTGGTCTGGGAGTGGGGATTAAAATCTGCTAGTGTCCCACCCCCACCTCTCTTCCAGTTTTCTCCCCCCCACCCCCACCTCTCTTCCAGTTTTCTCCCCCCCCCACCACAATCACAGTGAAGGATCCCAACACGAAATGTCACCTTCCATGTTCTCCAGCGATGTTGCCCGAACTGCCGAGTTATTTCACACTTTGTGTCTTATTTTGCACCTAATGATAACGCCATTATGATTTTAATTGATTAATATCTTCGTAACTAAATTTGGGGGGGGGGGGGGGGGTGAAGAAGACAAATTGGAAATACAAGGATCCAGTTAAAGGGAAAGAGGGAGAGAGAGTATATGAAAAGTTAAGAAAGACACCAGAATTAACGAGACAGAAAGCTCACGAAGTGATCGGAGAGTATGGCCAAGTGAAATAGGAATCCATGTGAAAGGTGAGTAATGGATTAAAAGTATTATATATGAATGCACGAAGTATAAGAAGTAAAGTGGATGAGCTTGAGGCGCAGTTAGAGATTGGTAGATATGACATTGTGGGATTACAAGACATGGTTGCAGGAGGGACTGGGAACTGAATATTCAGGGTTATACGTCCTATAGAAAGGACTGGCAGGTGGGCAGAGGTGGGGTAGCTCTGTTGGTGAGGGATGATATTCAGTCCCTTATGAGGGGTGACATAGGGACTGACGATGTAGAGTTGCTGTGGATAGAATTGAAGAATTGTAACAGTAAGAAGACACTAATGGGAGTTATCTACAGGCCCCCAAACAGTAGCCTGGATATAGGGTGCAAGTTGCAGCAGGAGTTAAAATTGGCATGTAACAATGGTAATGCCACTGTGGTTATGGGAGATTTCAATATGCAGGTCGACTCGGAAAATCAGGTTGGTTCTGGATCCCAAGAAAGAGAGTTTGGAGAGTGCCTCCGAGATGGATTCTCAGGGCAGCTTGTACCAGAGCTACCAGGGCAGAAGGCAATCCTGGATTTAGTGTTGTCTAATGAACCAAATTTAATAAAGGGAACTCAAGGTAAAGGTAGTGACCATAAAATGATAAGTTTTAATCTGCAATTTGAGAGGGAGAAGATTAAATCAGAAGTGTTAAAGGCCTGTCCCACCAGCATACGACTGCATGCAGCTAGCGCGACCTATAACGTGGTCGCTTGAGCCGTACAGCCTCGCGGGGCCAATCACACTTCGATCGCCGGAGCCGTATGGAGTTGTGCGGGGCTGGTCCCGACATCGCGCGGGGCTCGGAAAAACTGACACTGTCCAAAAATTCCGCGCGGCAACGGCCTGTCGGCCCGCAACCGCATTGAGGCCATACGCAGCATCTTAACGGGCGTACGCAGCGTCTCGACGCCGTACGCAGCGTCTTGACGGCATACGCCTAGCGTTGCGCGATGATGTCACCGCCCGGCGTGCCGTTGCGTGATGACGTAACCACCCGACGCCATGCGACGTCCAAATTCAGTCGGCCCGCCTCCTGCCCAGCTGATTGCCTTAGGGGCTCCGACTCCGGATTTTCTTGAGGTTTACTTCTGGAGCCTTTTCCATGACTGGATATGGCCACAAGGCAGTGGAGGTTTTAAATCAGAGTTTTCCTTCTCCAAGATGGACTGCCTTCCCAAGCTGAAGAGCCCCATCTGCCCGAGACTCGTGGGGGCAGGAGCGTCTACCTTCCTGTGCAGGTGTATAGCACCTGCCCACTTCCTTGAGGTATGTTAAGAGAAAAAGATTAATAAAGACAAATGCGGGTCCCTTGAAGGCAGAAACAGGTGAAATTATTATGGGGAGCAAGGAAATGGCAGAAGAGTTGAACTGATACTTTGGTTCTGTCTTCACTAAGGAAGACACAAACAATCTCCCAGATGTACTAGAGGACAGAGGATCTGGGGAGACAAAGGAACTGAAAGAAATTTGCATTAGGTGAGAAATAGTATTGGGTAGACTGAAGGGCCTGCAGGCAGATATATCCTCAGGGCCTGATGATCTGCATCCCAGGGTACTCAAGCTGGTGGCTCTCGAACTTGTGGATGCATTGGTAATCATTTTCCAATGTTCTATAGATTCAGGATCAGTTCCTGTGGATTGGAGGGTAGCTAATGTTATCCCACTTTGCAAGAAAGAAGCGAGAGGGAAAACGGGAAATCCTGCTTGACTAATCTTCTGGAATTTTTTGTGGATGTGACAAGTAAAATGGATGAAGGAGAGCCAGTGGATGTTGTGCATCTGGACAAGAAAGCCTGTGATAAGGTCCCACACAGGAGATTAATGGGCGTGCTGCAAGGCTCGGTGCTGGGGTCGCAACTATTTAAAATATATATTAATGATTTAGATGATGGAATTAAAAGTAATACTGGCAAATTTGCAGATGACACAAAGCTGGGTGGCAGTGTGAACTGCAAAGTGGATGCTAGGAGGTTGCAGTGTGGCTTGGACAGGTTGAGTGAGTGGGCAGATGCACTATAATGTTGATAAATGCAAGGTTATCCACTTTGGCAGCAAGAACAAGGAGGCAGATTATCAACTCAGTGGTGTCAGATTGGGGAAAAAGGGAAGTGCAATGAGATCATAATACGAGAGCATGTTTAAGCAATCATATTCAAATTAAGGTACAAAGACAAAAAAATAACATGCAAAAGAAAGAGAAAATATTTCTCCTGTGACATTACACGCCGTTCAGGTTTACCAATATGCCATAGTCACTTACTCCACCCATCTGACAATTAAACCCCCCTTCCAACATGTATCCACCTGGCACTTGCCATGCTTTGCCCTGTTGCCACCTCTTTTACAGATTTCTCTCCCCCCTTATTACAATCAGTCTGAAGAAGGATCGCAACCTGAAACACCAACTGGCCATTCAAACCACAGATGCTGTCTAACCCACATAGTTCCTCACCTTGACTGTCTTATTATCTCAAAGTCTGAAAAATTATTACAAAGACAAGTTAATTGGCTTCTGTAAATTGTCCCTATTGTGTATGGGCGATATGTGTAGGAAAGAACTGCAGATGCTGTTTTAAATAGAAGGTAGACAGAAAATACTGGAGTAACTCAGCAGGACAGGCAGTATCTCTGGAGAGAAGGAATGGGTGACGTTTATGTGTATGGACGATAGTTTGTCATCGCAGACTCAGTGGGCCACAGAGCCTATTTCCGTGCTGTATTACTAGACTAAACTAAACAGCAGAGCCAAGATCACAGTGGGCATAGGGGTGGAATTACATTCCTATAAAATGGTCCGAAACGTGATTTTCCACTTCAGCAAGCATCAAGGAATGCAAGTAAAAAATATATATAAATTGTTTGTATTTACTTACTCCCCACCATAAATTATGAGAGAACAAATGTTATTTCACATCTCACAAATTTTGTGTAGTGACTTGTGAATTCTGTAAAGGCAAACTTCCATGACCTGAATAGTGGCAATGGAGGGGTAATCAGTAGTTCAAACTATTAGTAAGGGTGGTTTATTAAACAGTTAAAAGGTTACAGTATAAGTACATCTTTCTTATTATGCTTTTCCCCCTACACAGGCAAAAACCTCTGGCATTTTGCACACAAGACAATGTTGCAACAAGGAGAGCAGTTGGTCAAATAATATAATCCTTTATGTGGTACCAACCACTATTACATTTACTACATATGTTACACTGACTCCATCCAAGACTGTCATTCAGAGGACAACATTAGACATCTGTTGAACAACGCACTTAGCAATTACTTAAAGCAATATGCTGGAACTGGCCTTCTTCCAAAATCTTGGTTAGACCTGGAATCCAGACACTCACATACAGTCTCTTTTCCGGACTTTTAATTACTTTAGTTACTTTAGTCTGAAGAAGGGTCTCCACCCGAAACGTCGCCTATTCCTTCTCTCCAAAGATGTTGCCTCACCCGCTGAGTTTCTGCAGCATTTCTGTCTACCTTAGTTACTTAAGAAAACTATTCAAGAACACTTCCTTTCTTGTCAAGTGTCAATGTGTTTAATTACCAGATGAAAAGACAACAGAAGATAAATTCTTAAAAGTTTGCATGTGTAACAATACACAGATATAATATATAAAAATCAAAAATACAAATTAATAACCGTAGTACTAGATGACTATAACAATGTAAAAACTGCAGTTAGGAGTCACACCAAAGACAATCCATCGAAGTTCATAGTTGCTAACATTAATGTTGTGTAATGTTCAAGAGCCAGGTGATTGCTGGGTAGAAGTTGTTCTTGAACCCGATGGCCATGTCTTTCAGTACCTTCTTCCCGATGGTAGGAACAGAATGAAAGTCACCACCAAAGAGGTTCAACAACATCCAACCCAAAGCAGTCCAATTGAATGACACAATTTTACACAACTCTATACATTCATTCCCTCCACCACCCATGTTCTGGACATCCTGTGTACCATCTACAAAATGCACCGCAGTTATTTGCCTAAGTGTTTCTGACAGTAACTCTGAATTCCACTTCTTCGGACATTAAGAAGGGCAAAGGCATGATAGCATAGGAACATCACTAACTGCAATCTCTACTGAGTCTTACACCATCCTAACTTGGAGATACAGTACACTCCATAATGTTTGGGACCAAGACCCATCGTTGATTTATTTGCCTCTGTACTCCACAATTTGAGATTTGTAATAGGAAAAAAAAGGAAAAATAAAAATCACATGTGGTTAAAGTGCACATTGTCAGATTTTAAATAAAGGCCATTTTTACACATTTTGGTTTCATCATGTAGAAATTACAGCAATGTTTATACATAATCCGCCCCCATTTTCAGGCACCATAATGTTTGGGACACAGCATTGTCATGAAAATGAAAGTAGTCATGTTTAGTATTTTGTTGCATATTCTTTGCATGCAATGACTGCTTGAAGTCTGTGATTCATGGACATCACCAGTTGCTGGGTGTCTTCTCTGGTGATGATCTGCCAAGCCTGTATTGCAGCCATCTTTAGCTTGTGCTTGGTTTGGGGACTAGTCCCTTCAGTTTTCTCTTCAGCATATAAAAGGCATACTCAATTGGGTTCAGATCGGGTGAATGACTTGGCCACTCAAGAAGTTACCATTTTTTAGCTTTGAAAAACTCCTTTGTTGCTTTAGAAGTATGTTTGGGATAATTGTCTTGCTGTAGAATGAACCGCCGGCCAATGAGTTTTGAGGAATTTGTTTGAACTTGAGCAGATAGGATGTGTCCATATACTTTAGAATTCATCATGTTATCACCATCAGCAGTTGTATCATCAATGAAGATATGTGAGCCAGTACCTTCAGCAGCTATACATGCCCAGGCCATAACACCTTCACCACTGTTTCACAGATGAAGTGGTATGCTTTGGATCTTGGGCAGTTACCTCTTTCGTCCATACTTTGCTCTTGCCATCACTCTGATGCAAGTTAATCTTCATCTCATCTGTCCACAAGACCTTTCTCCAGAACTGTGATTGCTGTTTTATGTACTTCTTGACAAACCGTAAACTGGCCAGCCTATTTTTGCGGCTAACCAGTGGTTTGCATCTTGTGGTGTAGCCTCTATATTTCAGGTGATGATGTCTTCTGCGGACAGTGATCATTGTCAAATCCACACGTGAATCTTGAAGATTGTTTCTGATTTGTCGGACTGGTGTTTGGGATTTTTTTCTATATTATTGAGAGAATTCTTCTGTCATCAGCTGTGGAGGTCTTCCTAGGCCTGTCAGTCCCTTTGCGATTAGTAAGCTCACCAGTGCTCTCTTTCTTCTTAATGATGTTCCAAACAGTTGATTTTGGTAAGCTTAAGGTTTGGCTGATGTTTCTAACAGTTTTTTTCTTGTTTCTCAGTCTCATAATGGCTTCTTTGACTTTCATTGGCACAACTTTGGTCCTCATGTTGACAAACAGCAATAAAAGTTTCCAAATGTGATGGAAAGACTGGAGGAAAGACTAGGTGCTGAGAGCTCCCTTGTACCTGCATTAAGGAGGCAATTAAACACATCTGAGCAAATACAAATGCCTGTGAAGCCATGTGTTCCAAACATTACGGTGCCCTGAAATGGGGGGGGGGGGGGGGGGGGGGGGGGGAAACTATGTATAAACACAGCAGTAATTTCTACATGGTGAAACCAAAATGTATAAAAATGGCCTTTATTAAAATCTGACAATGCGCACTTTAACCACATGTGATTTTTTCTATTACAAATCTCAAATTGTGGAGTACAGAGGCAAATAAATAAATGTTCTTTGTCCCAAACATTATGGAGGGCACTGTGCTTGCATTATGCCTTTTGCAAACCACTTGCTCAGGGGAACACTTGGAACTCCAAGAGAGTGACAGGACGTGGACCAGAGTAAGTCCCCCGGGGTGATGGATAAACTTGTTGAAGCAAGAACGGTGTGTTGTTTCAGTATATTTACTGAGGAAAGATCGAGGGGAAAATAATGCAGTTTAAGACTTCCAAAGTGCATTACTTCCAAAGTATTTTGTAGGATGTAATGTTGTAATAGCAGTTATAACACAAGGCCCCACAAATTATAACATGTTTATGATTAGATAACCTGTTAAGTGAGACAAATTTTGGATCCGGACACTCAGGTGAATTCCCCAGTTTTTTTTTTTGAAGTAGCATAGAAATTGGACCAACGTGCATGCTTTTATGTGCGGATTGCGCTGGCTACCATTCCATATGAAATTGCACCTTTTGGGGAACCGGCTCAGGCACTTCCTGTGTGGTTTGCCTTTGTGCAGCTGATGGTTGCCTCACCTTAAATGTACAACTTATAGGGCCTGTCCCACTTAGGCGATTTTTTTAGGCAACAGTGGCGACAGTCACTGTCGTGGCATGACGCCGGAAATGCACCCACCCCACGACAATGTCCACTACAAGCTACCCCCTAGTCGACGGCAAGCTACGTCAACCGGCGACACAATTCCTCGCAACTCGGGACGTCCACCTACGACCACACAGGCGACAACCTAAGTCACCCGAAGTCAACCTACCTCCACCAGCAACAAGCTACGACCCTGTCGGCGACAAATGAAGACAATTGAATACTTCTCTTGATGCCGGAACTGTCGCCGGTTGACGTAGGTTGTCGCCAATGGAATTCACCGAGGTCATGACCCGGCGGCAACCAACGTCACCTGGTGTCATCCTACAACAACCTATGACAGCACCTACGACAGGAGAAGACAGGCAACATCAAGCCCACTGTCGTCGAGAGGTTTTGAACATTTTAAAATCCAGCGGCGACAAGAAATAAGTAATGACACTTGAGGAGACCGCTCACGACAATACAGTCGTCACGCAGCGACCATGTGGTGACAGCCTATTTGCCGGGGGGGAAAAAAGAATTTGCCTAAATGGCACAGGCCCTTAAGGCATCACAGGTCATACAGTGCATGTTTCCTCCCTAACAGGCAGAAACAGAATCTTTGGTTGATGGCTCGTAGATCACCATGAGAGTGCCCTGCAACACCGATATCTTGCATACTGCAACTGCCAGCTGCAGTTTTCAAATGTCAGCATTTGGAACACGTTTCCAGTGTTTCTTTCCTTCATTATAGCCTCTCCCTGCGAGTATTCTGTGCTTTTGCAGTTTGATTGATCTGCACCTCAAAGTGGCTTTGCCCACATTTGACACAGTCATTCTTTGGGTCAGACCATTGAGTGTCAGGAGAGTTTTGTATCCCAGATATGCAGAACTTCCCTCGCTTCCCATCCAGGTGTATATCCTCATCTCCATGGCAGCCATAGTGCCACTGTACTTGGGGAAAGTCCGTTTATGTTCTTAACGAGGGTTATTAACTGGAAACAATAATTTTGTTTCTAACCCTACAGGCGCAGCCTAACCTGCTGAGTATTTCCAGCATTTTTCTTTATTTTCAGCAGCTGCAGGTTTTTTTTGATTTTCAAAGCACTTTAAGCGCTGACTCTGTTCCCTGCAGCCCAATGGTTCAAAGTTCCCATATAGCAAATGTGCAGCAGCGACAGGTTCAGCATGTAATTCCTGCTGCCGGAAGATCATCAACTTGGTGCAAGAGGTACAAGTCTAGGTAATATTATTGCTACTTGTTTATCCTATCGGGACAGGATTTACTCACATTTGGTAGAGTATCGGCAAAGCAGCGGTAGAGGACACCGACAACATCGCCTGGCCTGGTTGACAGTGAAACTCAGTGTCACAGCCAAGTCAAAGGGCCTTTATCCTTTATCAAAGGGCCAGCATTTTAAAAAAAAAAGTCAGACTTGAAGGGTACAGGATGGTGCCTAAAACATGGCGTACTAACTCAGTGTGGCCTACTATCTTACACTCAGTATGATTGCGCCTAATGTACAGTTGGAATGTCACTGAAGTGCATGCAACAAATAATTTCACTGTACTGAGGTACACATGACAATAAAGTGCTATTGACCATTGATTAGGGACAATTAACATGGCTTTGTCCGCTGGAGGTTATACCTTGAGATTTTTTGAGGAGAAAATGGTCGATAAAGTGGATGTTATCGACATGGATCACAGTGGAACTTCAGAGGGTTCTGGTGAAAGTTTATTATTCTAGCTGGAAGTTGGTGACCACTGGAGTTCTGCAGAAATCAATGCTGTGACCACTGCTGTTTGTGATATTTATAAATGGCTTGGACAGAAATATAGATGGGTTGGTTGGTAAAGGTCATGTGATAGGAGCAGAATTAGGCCATGTCTACACTATCCGGAAGTGGCGGCGCTGGTGAACGGCTGCGGCTCGCCTGCAGTCCGTTTGTTTTTACTTTTTTGTGTTGTTTTTTTCGTTTTGTCTAGCTAAGTTTTTGTTTTTTTAGGCTGTGTTTATGTGTGTGGGGGGGGGGGGGGGGGTTGAAACAGGTCTTGCTGTCTCTCCCTTCGGGCGTATGCAACTTTTTTGTCGTATCCCCCTTCTCTGCCTCCGTCTGCGCTGAGGCCTAATGGCGGAGCTGGCGACCTCGAGGCTCCGGAGGCAGCCTGTCAGGACTCGCCCTGGGCTCGCTCCCGTGAGGGCGGTCCAGCTCGGGGCTGGAACAGCGCTCCCGCAAGGGGCTGTGATGCTCCTGTGAGGGCGGCCTGGCGAGGGGCTGAGACGCTCCCGTGTGTGCGGCCCAGCCCGAGGGTAACGGCGCTCCCGTGAGGGCGGCCCAGGCCGAGGGAAACGGCGCTCCCGTCGGGGCGGCCCAGCTCGAGGGTGGAACGGCGCTCCCGTGAGGGCGACCCAGGCCGAGGGAAATGGCGCTCCCGTCGGGGCGGCCCAGCTCGAGGGTGGAACGGCGCTCCCGTCGGGGCGGCCCTTCTCGAGGGTAACTGCGCTCCCGTCGGGGCTGCCCAGCTCGAGGGTAACGGCGCTCCCGTGAGGGCGGCCTGGCGCGGGGCTGAGATGCTCACGTGAGGGCGACTCGGCTTGGGGCTAGAACGGTGCTCCGGTGGCTGAGATGGCGTTCTGGCGGCGGCGGCCCGAGTCCGGGGTTCAGCCGAGGGCCAGTGGATGACGTCGTCAACAGCTGTGTCCGCTGGACTGGAGGGCGGCAGCTTCGACCACCCCGGGCCGTGGTGTTTGAACCTGCCCGTTCGCGGAGCTCGGTGAGCCGCGGGACTGATTTACCATCGCCCGGTGGGGTATTGCCTCAGCGCAGAGGGAGAAGAGGGAAGAGACTGCAGCCCTAAGATTTTTGCCTCCATCACAGTGAGGAGATGCTTGGTGGACTCACTGTGGTGGATGTTAATTTGTGTTTACTGTCTGTTCTGTTGTCTATTATTGTATTATTGTATGTATGACTGCAGGCACGAAATTTCATTCAGACTGAAAGGTCTGAATGACAATAAAGGAAATTCAATTCAATTCAATCATGGTTGATCTATCTCTCCCTCCTAACCCCATTCTCTCACCTTCTCCTCATAACCCCTTGACAAGTTTGTAGACAACAATAACATGGGTGGAGTTGTGGACGGTAAGGAGTGCTGATAGATGGATATAGATAAGCTGCAGCAATGGTGGGAGAAATGGCAGATAAAGTTTAATCTGTGCAAGAGTGAGCTGTTGCACTTTGGGAGGTTGAATGCAAGGGGAAATTATGCAAGTAAAGGCAAGATCCTTGACAGCATTGATTACAGAAGGATCTTAATGTCCAAATCAATAGCTCCCTGAAAGTGGCAACACAAGAGATGGAACGGTAAATACAGCATATTATGCTTGCCTTCATTGGTCTTGGCATTGAGTATAAAAGTCAGCAAGTCATGTTCAGCTTTTCCAAACTTTGGTATGGCCACATTTATTGTGTGCAGGTCTCTTGCCCGGTTATAGAAAATATGTATAAGGTTCGGAAAAGGTGCAAAAGAGGTTTGCCAGAATACTGCCTGGATTTGAGGATATTAGGTTGGACAATCATGGATTGTATTCGTTGGAATGTCAGAGGTTGAGGGGTGACCTGATAGAAGTATATAAAATTACGAGAGGCATTGATAGAAGAGACAGTGAGCACATTTTATCCAGGATGGAAATGTCAAGAACTAGAGGGCATTGTTTTAAGATAAGAGTAAGGTTTGAAGGAGATGTATGGGGAAAGTCATTTTAGAGTGGCGGGTGCCTTGAATGAGCTGGTGGAGGCACATACAATAATGGCATTTAAGAGGCTTTTTGATAAGCACATGGAATAGCAGCGATAGAAGGATATTGATCATTCTGGACCTACACACTGAATGACAGGATTCTGGGAAGTGTTCTAGAGCAAAGGGATCGAAAAATGCATGGACATAGTTCCTCGAAAGTGATGTCACATTGGCCTTCATTAGCCAGAGTATGGAGTGTTGAAGTTGGGAGGTTATATCACAGTTGCACAAGACATTGGAGAGGCCACATTTAAGGGTACACAAAAATGCTGGAGAAACTCTGCGGGTGCAGCAGCATCTATGGAGCGAAGGAAATAGGCAACGTTTCGGGCCGAAACCCTTCTTCAGACTGGCAACGTTTCGGGCCGAAATTTAAGGGTATTGTGTTCAGTTTTAGTTAACTTATTATAGGAAAAATGGAATAGATTGTTTTAATGACACCCTTATCATGTTTTGATGACACAAAGAGAGGTTTAACTACATGCTAGAGCTATGTTTTGCACAGCTAAAGAGATCAAATTCCATTTTCTGGGCAAATGGATTATTTTATGTCCAAATTTGGTATGAATACACAACATTTTAAAAACATAGTGGCTAAGATATCAAAAATATTTTAATGAAAACATTGCACTGTTACTTTGCACCGTGTATGGGAACAGGGAATTCTTACTATTTGGAACATTTATTTAAAAAATGGTTAAAATGTCAAGGCAACAAAACTTGTTAAAAATTATTTGGAATGGAATCAAACTATTTAATCTTTTGCCATTAAATTTAATCAGCAAGCATTTGTGTCATGTACACCAAGATGGTCTTAGTTTCAAATTACAAACCATATCTACATCAACCAAGGTGGCTACTATAATTGACAAAGACCTTGTGTTTGGGAGAAGAATACTACAAGCAATAATATTCCCTCCATCAAAAGCTAGAATGATTATTAAAGGTTGCTTCAAATTTAATTCTAATTTTAAGTTTGTGAAAGGGGGAAGCGGTCCCTGATGCCATTTCTAACTGTTCTTGTCCTGTATTTAAATGGGGAAAACTTTTTGTACTCAGCAGGTTGAAATATAATTTCTGAAGAAGGCTCTTGACCGAAACGTCACCCATTCCTTCTCTCCAGAAATGCTGCCTGTCCCGCTGAGTTACTCCAGCTTTTTGTGTCTATCTTTGAAATATAATTTTTATGTTTTCATTGTACTGCGGCTATAGTGCCAAATTACAGCAAAACCCAGCCAATATAGGCTTATAACCGCAGACAACATTTGTACCAGACCAGTGGACCAAACCCCAGCCAATATAGGCTTATAATTGCAGACAACATTTGTACCAGACCAGTGGACCAAACCCCAGCCAATATAGGCTTATAACCGCAGACAACATTTGTACCAGACCAGTGCTAGCAAAGGACAATTCCCTACTAAAGACTGTCAAGCCAACTCACCTTGACTTTCAACGGCATTTCCAGCACTCAGTCCCCTTCCATTAATATCTTGAAGTTATTAGAATTTGAGAGATATACATTTCATACCAGTTTGTTGTCACTTTAAAGCTATGACAGGAGGTGGCATGAATCGCTTATTATTTTTCTAGCAATTTTTGCACTACTGAAAGGTATAAACTAATGTTTATATCTGAAAGATATAAACTAAAAATATACAGTTTGCGGCTAGATCCTTAGCCGCATTGATGTACAAAGGGATCTAGGGGCCCAAATCCATAGCACCCTGAAAGTGGCAACACAAGTGGACAGAGTGGTGAAGAAGGCATATGGTATGCTTGCCTTAATCAGTTGAGGCATAGAGTATAAGAGTCAGGAGGTCATGTTGCAGCTTTATAACCCTCTACTTGGGATGTATTAGGAGTATTGCGTGCAGGTTTGGTCACCCCATTACTGGAAGGATGTTGTGGCTTTAGATAAGATACAGAATGTTGCCTGGATTATAAGGAGAAGATGAACAAACTTGGAATGTTTTCTCTGAGGCCTCAGAGGTTGAGGGGTGACCTGACAGAGGTATATAAAATTATATAAAAGTATAACAGGCACAGATAGGGTATCCCCCCCGGGTGAAAAGGTCAAAAACTTGAGGGAATAGCTTTAAGGTCAGAGGGAGAAAATTTAAAGGAGATATGCAGGATTTTAAAAAAAAATTTTACACAGAAAATAATGGGTGCTAGAATGCACTGTTGGGGCTGTGGTGGATGTAGATACGATGATGACATTTCAGAAGCTTTTAGATAGGCACATGGATATGGAAGGAATGGACGGGTATGGATCCCGTGTATGCAGAGGAGATTAACTGGTGTCACAAACATTGTGGATCGAAGTGTCTGCTCCTGCGCTCTGTTCCATATTTTCTGTTATATGAGATTGAACCAATCTACATCTCATCACTTAACTAGTTTGCGCTCAAAGGCGTTAAAACATCCTGTAAATTTTGCACCTTCCATTAATCCCCATGTTCCTTTGAACTGCATCCTCCTCTTCCTCTGCAAAACCACAGTCAAAGGAATGAGATTCTGTTCAAAAATGGCATTAACCACTTATTAATTATTTATTCCTTCCAGTTGTGGAAACGCTTTCAATCAATAAATTTTTTAAATCTATTTTTTTTTTAAAACACGTGAAAATAGGGTGGATCAAAGGATGCACATATCCCCATAATTACCACATCCATTAAATAATTTAATTCAAAGCACACCAAGACAGTGTGTAGACAAAGGCACAGAGTGTCGGTGTGGTGCTCCTGGTACGCCAAAAAAAGCAAATATTCAAGTGGTACAAAATATTTGTTCTCATATGTTCTATGCTTGGAGCAGACTCTGGGTGGGTCCTCGTCAATTATTCTTTTAATGTACAAGGTTGGAGGGTTAAAACAAATGTTAAATAAACATTCTCCAAGTAACTTATAAACAGGAAATCTTTTTTTTTTTAAACTGATTGGTACTTCCAGCCCTAGAATACAAACTTGGATTTTTGGTATTACACAACCAAATTCTGCAAATATGGGGTCCTTGTGACCATCTGCAAGCCCCTTGTAAAATTATTGAGTGCCAGGAAATTACTGTTTAGTGGGATTCTGGCCCATTATTCTGATAATAATTGCACAATTAAAAAAAACGTTGGTTTTCTTGGGGTCAGTGCCTTCGTTTATTGTCGTTGAGAAGGTGCTGGGAGCCATTAATTTCCAATCAATACAAATATTCTGGTGAATGCCATGACAAATTTGTTGAGGAGGAAATTCTACAATTTAGAACCAATATAACTGAAGGAATATCTATACAACTCAAATTTCCCCTTTATTTTACTTACAAACAAAAAATCTAACCATGGAGTAATTCAGTGGGTCAGGCAGCATCTGGGGAAAATAAGGATGGGTGATATTTCGGGTGGGAACACTTCTTCAGACTGAAAGTAGTGGTATGAGGGGGGGGGGGGGACTGGAGATGGGTTCTACTTTCAGTTCTGACCAAAAGAGTCACCCATCCCTTTTCTCCAAAGATGTTTCCTGGCCTGTCGAGTTACTCAGCCAACTGGCCAATTGGCACTTTGCATCTATCTTTGGTATAAACCAGCAACTGCAGTTCCTTCCTACACAAGAATCTGACCAGGGCAGATGTAGATGTTCCACCAACAAGGAAGATAAACAGAAAATGGAATAGAGTTGGAATTGCCATCTATCGGTGGCAACCTCAGCCCCACAACCAAATCAGAGCTTGTACCATGCTAAATGAATCAGAAACAGCACATCTTTTACATCATTGCCTTGAGAGGATGATTTACATGATTATTGTTCACTGGGGCATCATATAAAAGATGATTTTAACAACTCCCCCCCCATTTTTAAACACCTGTAATAACCATATAACACTCCCTTTGTTCCTAATCAGGGCATGTCTTGTGTGTATCTTGGAGTCAGAGTTGTACAGCATCAGAACAGACCTGTCAGCTCACCACATCCATGCCTACCTTTTTGATCATCTACACTAATCCCCAAGTCTATATCCTTCTTTGTAATGCCTATGCAAGTGTCTGCTGCCCTAATGCCTCTTAAACAGGGAATATAAATAACTTCATTACCCAGTGTACAGTTAACATTTAAAACCAACCACCTTTGATAATAGGTGGGAATAACAAATTTAAGATCTGAATGAAAAGGATACTTGGGGTTACATGAAGAGGAATGAGGCAGCAACACCAAATAGCCTGTGGTTTTGCTGTAAATTCATTGTAATGATACCCAATTAAAACCTTACAATCTGTTGCATGATGCTCCTTAAAAGTGCCTCAACTGTACAAACTACTGTGAAATCTTACAAGGTGAGAGTGGGGTTTACAGAACTTAGAAAAATATTTTTGTATTTAGTTCTGCAATATTTTTACTTTCTAAATTTAGTGTTTCTTATTTATCAAATTAACACTTTGATATATAGCAAAGCAAAGAATGGTTATATCAATTTTAGGATTTGCTCACATTCTTTGTTGTTTGCTCATTTGTTTATTTGGAGTAACTAAGCTTATGCATAATATCAAAGTGTTACAGTCCATTTAAACTGTCTTAAATAGAAAAGAAATTGAAATCTCATGCATTCTTGCTCTAAACATTAAACTAATAGTTAAGCAACTAACCATTAACAGCTGACGTGTTGTTTATCTGACAGCCCAATATAGCGAGGTGGAATTTACCATAAAAACCACAATAGATGTTAATTTCTCCCAAGTTAATCTCTTTGGAACAAAAGTGTGGCGTCTCAGTCTTACCAAGCTATAAATTTTGCAGCGAAACGTTAAAATGCAATTTCTTTTCAATTTAGCTTTAATTCATAATTTTAGTTTTCAAAAATCAGTCTCTTTCCCATTATGTTTCCCCTTCTGTACCTGGCATAGATAGCTCCTTAACCTTATTCTGGTTCTTTCAGTTGTTGGAGATGCATAGTGGAGGAAGGAACTGCAGATGCTGGTTTAAACTGAAGATAGATTCAAAATGGAGTAACTCGGAGGGACAGGCAGTATTTCTGGAGAGAAGAAGTTTTGGGTTGAGACCCTTCTAGTTCTGTCATATACTGTGGTGCAGCATGCTTCATTCATCTACTCTCATCCCCATCCTTCTCCTCTTCCCCCAACTCCTCACTAATTTCTGCTTGAATGGTCAGCATCTTTATGAACAAGTATGTTATGATTATGATTTGACTGAGCTAATAGCTGATGTTACTTGATGTCCCACTTCTGTAAAATCTGCCCCTTTGTGAGACAATGCATGAAACTTCTTGCATTATACTTACATGCAACTGTTTTTATTACAGCGGAACAGACATAAACTTTCAAACATGGTTTGAGCCTGCAGAACATTTTGAGCTCAATAAAATGAAGCATTGAGTTACAAGACTGCAAACAATTTTTTAAAAAGCGATTAAACGCAAGGAATAGAAATTCTCCCAGATGGATGTTTTTTCTCTTTTTTTCCCCTGAGATGTTAGAAATAATCTACTAAGATTCTCAATAACACTCCAAATTATCCACTAGTGCCTCTGCTACAAGACTTTTAGCAAAACAGATACAAAATGATTAAGCCATTATTAAATCCAGTTAGAAACATCAAAAGCTATTGGACACCGCAAGCATTTACAAAAAATCTTGTTGTGATGTTAATTACAGGTTATAACTAACACAAGATTTCTCCATTGCAGTAGATCCGAGTAGTATTCAGCATACCTGGTTTAAAACCTATACCTCTGTGAATAGATCAGTTATGAAGTCAAGTGCAGCTGGCTATACTATTATCTCTAACTTTCAAAAGTAATTCTCCTTACAAGGGAAATAAGAACAGCCGATCTGTCCATGTGATTACAGGAACTAGTCAGTAAAGCTTCTGACAAAAGTTACAATCGGAGTGTGCTAAAAAAAATAAATGAAAGAAACAGCATTCCTTTTCTTCTTTTCAGGTCGTTAATTTAAATTTCAGAAGCAACATAAATCAATCATGCACCTTTTGAACAGATTCCAACAGATGCACAATGTTCAAAGCAGCTGCTGTGCAAATAATTTGAAGTGGAAAGGGGGCTATAATTTTCCAAATATCATAAACAGAAATGAGTTTTCATTTACATGCATTATTGGTGTTGCCAAATCATAGTAGGCATCAGGATCCGGAAATTACACCAAGAAAACTGCTATGAAAATCATCCCAAGTCATTTTTTCATTTCCATTGACACAAGCAACAAGATCACGTAACAGCACAGGGGTCGGCCCTTCAGCCCAAGATGTAGGTATTGAACAAATTCCCTCCATCAGCTGGGATGACAGGTTACTTTTCCCTCAAGTGATACTCAGGCAATCCTATTTTCTAAACTGCTCAACATAATATTTTTCATGACGTTAAAAGGCAAATACATGGACAAATTTCAGAACAAGGAAAAATATTATCTTATTGATCTAACATGTACAAAATCAGAATTATGTGTTCCTGATTGAACTGTACAGGAAGATCTTCTCATCATGTTCTTAACAAATTTATTTAACAATCCATTCGATATCCTGAACTTCTCCCATTGTGTTATCTTGTGCTTACCTTATTTCAATCAATGCTCCAAAAATTGTCAACATTTTCACTAAACTCTGGAACGATTCTGCTAAGTATCCCTTTCTCCCAAAAATCAATCTGGACTGAGCTATTGTAAACCAACATTTGTGATTCCAGGTGTTTAGTTTATTGGTCATCTGGACCAATAACATATTTGCTCTTGTGGAGGGTGAGGGGAAGGGGTCGCAGCAAACGCAGCTCGCACTGTGCTCACCACGCACCTTCAGCTTTCAGCCTCACGCCATAGCTCCTGGTCCCACTCTAACTTCACTCAAAGGCTTCCGGTTTAACTTGCTCTCTGCCTGCACGCTGCTCACAGACTCAGCCCAGCCTCCGGGGTTTTTATTCACCGCGGGTGCCAGAAGGGGCATTACCTTCATGGTGACTGATATGCAAGGAGACCAATCTGCTGTTTTTTTTAATACCATGGCCATTATTACCAAAGTCAATATTGAATTCCATCTGTAACTGCCAATGTGATCGTAGTAAGCTGCACCTTCAATTGTAACAGTTCTGCTAATAAATATACCCTCACAATGCTGTTCAAAGAATTCTAAGAAGAATGAAAGAAAAGTGATATATCTCTAAGTTAGGATGGTGTAAGACTCAGTAGAGATTGCAGTTAGTGATGTTCCTATGTTATCTTGCCCTTCTTGATGTTAGAAGATTTGGAATTCAGAGATGCTGTCAGAAACACAGGGCAAATAACTGAGGTGCGTTTTGTAGATGGTACACAGGATGACCAGAACATGGTTGGTGGAGGGAATGAATATGTAGTTGTGTAAAATTGTGTCACCTGTACAAAATTACACAACTTCTGGAGGGGAATATTTGATATTTTTTCTAAAATTCTCCAGCAAATTGAAAGATTTTCCCTGATTTCCATTGACTTCATTTCTACCAGAGCCTTGTCAAAAGAAGAGTTAAGGGCTTGTCGCACTTGGGCATTATTTGCTCATCACGATGCAAAACGTAACATCATTTACGCGTCACGCATGCGTCGTGACATGCACGTGACTTGCGCATGGCTGCATTACGCGCGCATGGCGTATGATGAAACGTGGTGGGGTAGGCAGTGAAGCGCGCCTCTCCAGGATTTTGGGATTCACAAAATCTTTGCACGCCACCTGTGTGATGCGCAAATGAGGCCCAAGTGGGACAGGCCCTTTAATTTCCCTAATCTGTCCCTGGAATACAACTCTTTTGTTCACCTTTGGACCAAATATAGGTAGCCAAAAGCAGAGCGTTGTTCACAAACCTTAAATTGAATATCAGCAGGCACATGTCCAAGAGTAAACGGAGGGGGTGATAATTTGTCAATGGATTTGGCTTTTTTTTCTCTTTAAATTTTGACTTGCTTAATTGATACCAGTGTTGCAATTGTAACAAAGCAGCTTCACCGAAGGTATAGCTGGTACTGGAGCACTAGTCTTCAGCGCTGTAGCCTGGTTGATACTGTGTCTTTGTTACCGTTGACCCATATTTTTCTTGATCTTATCTAGAGTGAATTAATTCAATGGAGGAAGTGCTTCCTTGTTGTGGCTAAGATCAGTCATCCATTCAATATTTCTGACTTTCTCAGCTGACATATAGACAATAGACAATAGGTGCAGGAGTAGGCCATTCGGCCCTTCAAGCCAGCTTGATCAGCCATTCAATGTGATCATGGCTGATCAAGTCCAATCAGTACCCCGTTCCTGCCTTCTCCCCATATCCCCCGACTCCGCTATTTTTTTATTTTTTTTTAAAAAGAGTCCTATCTAGCTCTCTTGAAAGCATCCAGAGAACCCGCCTCCACTGCCCTCTGAGGCAGAGAATTCCACAGACTCACCACTCTGTGAGAAAAAGTGTTTCCTCATCTCTGCTCTAAATGGCTTACTCCTTATTCTTAAACTGTGGCCCCTGGTTCTGGACTCCCCAACATCGGGAACACGTTTCCTGCCTCTAGCGTGTCCAAACCTGTAACAGTCTTATATGTTTCAATGAGATCCCCTCTCATCCTTCTAAACTCCAGAGTGTACAAGCCCAGCTGCTCCATTCTCTCAGCATACGACAGACCTGCCAGCCCGGGAATTAACCTTGTAAACCTACGCTGCACTCCCTCAATAGCAAGAATGTCCATCCACAAATTAGGAGACCAAAACTGCACACAATACTCCAGGTGTGGTCTCACTCGGGCTCTGTACAACTGCAGAAGGATCTCTTTGCTCCTATATTCAATTCCTCTGGTTATAAAGGCCAACATGCCATTTGCTTTCTTCACTGCCTGCTGTACCTGCTTACCTTCATAGACTGATGTACAAGGACCCCCAGATCCCGTTGTACTTCCCCTTTTCCCAACTTGACGCCATTTAGATAATGATCTGCCTTCCTGTTTTTGCAACCAAAGTGGATAACCTCACATTTATCCGCATTAAACTTCATCTGCCATGCATCTGCCCACTCCCCCAACCTGTCCAAGTCACCCTGCATTCTCATAGCATCCTCCACATAGTTCACACTGCCACCCAGCTTTGTGTCATCTGCAAATTTGCTAATGTTACTTTGAATCATTGATGTATATTGTAAATAGCTGTGGTCCAAGCACCGAGCCTTGCGGTACCCCACTAGTCACTGCCTGCCATTCTGAAAAGGACCCGTTATTCCCTACTCTTTGCTTCCTGTCTGCCAACCACTTCTCTCTCCATGTCAGCACTCTACCCCCAACACCACGTGCCCTAATTTTGCCCTCTAATCTCCTATGTGGGACCTTATGAAATGCTTTCTGAAAGTCCAGGTACACTACATCCACTGGCTCTCCCTTGTCCATTTTCCTAGTTACATCTTCAAAAAATTCCAGAAGATTAGTCAAGCATGATTTCCCCTTCGTAAATTCATGCTGACTCGGACCGATCCTGTACTGCTATCCAAATGTTCGACTATCTCATCTTTTATAATTGACTCCAGCATCTTCCCCACCACTGATGTCAGGCCAACTGGTCTATAATTCCGTTTTCTCCCTCCCGCCTTTCTTAAAAAGTGGGATAACATTAGCTATCCTCCAATCCACAGGAACTGATCCTGAATCTATAGAACATTGGAAAATTATCACCAATGCATCCTCGATTTCTAGAGCCACTTCTTTAAGTACCCTGGGATGCAGACCATCAGGCCCTGGGGATTTATCAGCCTTCAGTCCCATCAGTCTATCCATTCCTGCCTAATATGGATTTCCTTCAGTTCCTCCATCACCCCAGATCCTCTGGCCACTACTATATCAGGAAGATTGTTTGTGTTCTCCTTAGTGAAGACAGATCCAAAGTACCTGTTCAACTCATCTGCCATTTCCTTGTTCCCCATAATAAATTCACCTTTTTCGGTCTTCAAGGGATTGATCGAACGATTCGCTGCAACCTCTGGATGTCGTGCTTGGTGGCTGAGCCAAACCAGACCATGATGGAGAAGGTGAGGACAGACTTTACAATGGCCGTATAGAATTGGACCATCATTGCCTGTGGCAGATTGCGCTTCCTCAGCTGCCGCAGGAAGTACATCCTCCTGTGTGCCTTTTTGACTGTGGAGTTGATGGTGGCCCCCCCATTTAAAATCCTTGGGGATGATGGTTCCCAGGAACTTAATGTGATGTGACTGTGGTGGTGGTGTTGTTGATGGTGAGTGGGGTGAGGGGAGGGGGAGCTCTACTAAAGTCTACAATCAATTCCACTGTCTTAAGAGCATTGAGCTCCAGGTCGTTGCGATGGCACCAGGACGCCACCTGTGTCCCCCCTTCCTGTCTGTAGGCCGATTCCTCCCAATCCTGGATCAGTCCAATCAGGGTTGCGTCATCCGCAAACTTGAGAAGCTTGACAGGGCAGTCAGTGGAGGTGCAGTCATTGGTGTAGAGAGAGTAGAGGAGAGGGGAGAGAATGCAGCCTTGCGGTGGGATGGATCTCCCAGTCTGAATCCCGGACCCCAGAGATTCAAACAGAAGGATTGTACATGGTTGAGTGGGCGAGGAACCACATTGATATGTCTGAATTGAGTCATTACCAAGTGGTCTAACAGTTCAATTCATGTGGTGCAATCTTGTATTTTTTTTAATACAACTAAACTAATTCAAATCAAGACCCTTCTTCAGAACATCAACTATTTCCTTCGCTCCATAGATGCTGCCTCACCCGCTGAGTTCCTCCAGCATTTTTGTCTACCTTTGATTTTCCAGCATCTGCAGTTCCTTCTTAAACTATTTCAAATGGCAACTTAACAATCAACCACTTTAGTGGGTTTTGAGTCACATATGTGCTAGACCAATTAAAGGCAGTAGATTTCTGTCCTCAAAGGGTATTGATGAACCATGTGGCATTTATCAACGACCTAGTAGCTTCATGCTGATTCCAGCTTTATTTTTCCTTCCCAAAACCCAACCAACTCAGATTTTTTGCTCAGCACAAAATGGAGAACTGAACCAGAGATCTTACTGGAGTGAATAATTTTGTCATACAGCAAGGAAACAGGCCTTTCAGCCCAGCTTGCCCACACCGACCAACAATGTCCCATCTATGCTAGTGCCACCGGCCTGACATTGGGCCATATCCCTCTAAACCTATCCTATCCATGTACCTGTCTAAATGTTTCTTAAGTTCCCAATTTCCATATTCTGGGCAAGGGACTCTGGGCAGTTATTTGACCGGTTCCTTTTATGTTTTGTACACCTCTATACGATCACCCCTCGTCCTCCTGTGCATCAAGGAATAGAGTCCTAGCCTGTTCAACCTCTTCCTATATCTCAAGTCCTGGCAACATCCTCGTAAATCTTCTCTGCACACTTTCCAGCTGACATCATCTTACTTATAACAGGGTCTCCAAAATTGAACAATACTCTAAATGTGGCCTCATTAACATATTCTATAACTGCAACATGACGTCTCAACTTCTTTATTCAAGATTCTGACTGAAATAGCCAATTTGCCTGAAGCCTTTTTGACCACCCTATCTACCTGTGATGCCACTTTCAAGGAACTATGTGCCTGCACTCCTAGATCCCTCTGCTCTACAACACTCCCCAGAGCCCAACCATTCACTGTTTAGGTCCTGCCCATGTTAGACTTCCCAAAATGCAAACACCTCACATTTCTGTGCATTAAATTCCATCAACCATTCCACAGCCCACCTGCTCAACCAATCAAGATCCTGCTGCAATTTTTGACCATCATCTTTACTATCCACAATACCACCCACATTAGTGTAATCTGCAACCTTGCTAATCATACCATGTAGGTTCTCATCCAAATAATTGAAATAGATGACAAACAGCAATGGGACCAGTCCCAAACCGCACAACACAAGTCACAGGCCCCCAATCCAAATAGCAAACTTCCATCTTCACCCTCTGCTTCTATCCATGATGCTAATTTTCTATCCATTCAGTTATCTCCCCTTGGATTCCATAGGATCTAACTTTCCAGAGCAGCCTACTATGCGGATCGTTGTTCTGAAGAAGGGCCTCGACCCGAAACGTCATCCATTCCTTCTCTCCAGAGATGCTGCCTGTCCCACTGAGTTACTCCAGCTTTTTGTGTCTATTTTCAGTTTGAACCAGCATTTGTAGTTCCTTCTTACACACTTGTTAAATGCCTTGCAGAAATCCATATATACAATATCTACTGATCTGCCTTCATCAACCTTTTTGGTCACATCTTCAAAAAACTCAGATTTGTGAGACACACCCACCCATGTACTGGAGGACAAAGGATCTAAGGGAGTAGAGGAACAGAAATAAATTGTAATTAATCGAGAAATAGTATTGGGTAGGCTAATGGGACTGAAGGATGATAAATCCCCTGGGCCTGCATCCCAGAGTCCTCGGGGAGGTGGCTCTAGAAATAGTGGACGCATTGGCGATCATTTTCCAATGTTCAATAGATTCAGGATCAGTTCCTGTGGATTGGAGGATAGCTAATGTTATCCCACTTTTCAAGAAAGGAGTGAGAGAGAAAACTGGGAATTACAGAACAGTTAGCTGGACTTCCGTGGTGGGAAAGATGCTGGAGTCAATTATTAAAGAGGTAATAATGGGGCATTTGGATAGCAGTAAAAGGATTAGTCCAAGTCAACATGGATTTATGAAAGGGAATTCATGCTTGACTAATCTTCTGGAATTTTTTGAGGATGTGACAAGTAAAATGGACGAAGGGGAGCCAGTGAATGTAGTGTATCTTGACTTTCAGAAAGCCTTTGATAAGGTCCCGCACGGGAGACTGGTGACTAAAATTAGAGCACTTGGTATTGGGGGTAGGGTGTTGACATGCATAGAAAATTGGTTGGCAGACAGGAAACAAAGAGTAGGAGTGAACGGGTCCTTTTCAGAATGGCAGGCAGTGGCGAGTGGAGTGCCGCAAAGCTCGGTGTTGGGGCGGCAGCTGTTTACCATATATATGAATGATTTGGAAGAGGGAATTAGGAGCAACACTAGCAAGTTTGCGGATGACACAAAGCTGGGTGGAAGTGTAAACTGTGAAAAGGATGTTAAGAGGTTGCAGGGTGACCTGGACAGGTTGAGTGAGTGGGCAGATGCATTATAATAAAGATAAATGTGAGGTTATCCACTTTAGCAGCAAAAACAAGGGGGCAGATTATTATCTCAATGGGGTTAGGTTAGGTAAGGGGGAGGTGTATTGAGACCTGGGTGTTCTTGTACACCAGTCACTGAAAGTTGGCGTGCAGGTACAGCAGGCAGTGAAGAAAGCTAATGGAATGTTGGCCTTCATAACAAGAGGATTTCAGTATAGGAGTAAAGAGGTTCTTCTGCAGTTGTATAGGGCTTTGGTAAGGCCACATCTGGAGTATTGTGTACAGTTTTGGTCTCCTAATTTGAGGATGGACATCCTTGTGATAGAGGCAGTGCAGCTTAGGTTCATGAGACTGATCCCTGGGATGGCGGGACTGTCATATGAGGAAAGATTGAAAAGACTAGACTTGTATTCACTGGTTTGGAAGGATGAGGGGGATATCTTATAGAAACATATAAAATTATAAAAGGACTGAACAAGCTAGATGCAGGAAAAATGTTCCCAATGATGGGCGAGTCCAGAACCAGGGGCCAGTCTAAGAATAAAGGGGAGGCCATTTAAGAACGAGGTGAGAAAAAACTTTTTCCACCCAGAGAGTTGTGAATTTGTGGAATTCCCTGCCACAGAGGGCAGTGGAGGCCAAATCACTGGATGGATTTAAGAGGGAGTTAGATAGAGCTCTAGGGGCTAGTGGAATTAAGGGATATGAGGAGAAGGCAGGCACTGGTTATTGATTGGGGACGATCAGCCATGATCACAATGAATAGCAGTGCTGGCTCGAAGGGCCGAATGGCCTCCTCCTGCACCTATTTTCTGTTTCCATGTCCAAAATCATGCTGAATATCCCGAATCAGCCCGTGTCCATCTAAATGCGTGTATATCTTATCCCTCAGAATACTCTCTAGTAACTTTCCCACCACAGGCTTTTCCCTGCAGCCCTTCTCGAGTAGAGCCACAACATTTGCTCCCCTCCAATCGTTCGGCACCTCACCGGTATTTAATGACTCGTAAATCTCTGCCAGGGCACCTACAATTTTCTCCCTAGGTTGCCACAGTGTTCCAGGATATATCTGATCAGGCCCGGGAGATTTGTCTTCCTTCAAACACCTCAGGACCTTGAGCACCTCTTCAATCATAATACTGACTGCTCTCAAAACCCTTCCATTAACTGCCCCAGTTCCCCAATTTCCCTCTAGAAATGAATAATGTTCTATTGGATCGTATGTCTTTCTTGACCATCTCTTGTTCCTCCATGCTGAGTTGATCACTAAATCTCTAATATGTCATTGAACATTGAGGGAAATTTACTTTGATGTTTGCTTTGTTTCATGGCCCAAACAGCAGATTAATATTGTACATGGTTTGATAGCTCCTCTTCCTTATTCCATGAGTACTTGGTACAATTAAACCAAAAATGTGAATCTTCTCATCTTTGAAGTGAGAATAGCGTTTTATAGTAAAATATATTAAACGGGTAACATGTTCAACTTTTTTTAAATGTTTAAAGTGCAAGAGGCAATTCTGCAAAGTAGCCTAATCGCAATGTCACAAAGCTATGACAGTAAAAAAAACTCTATTAAACGTTTCTTCTGGTAATAATGTCACCATAAATATTCCAATTTATTGAGAACAAGTTTTAAAATGTAACACACCAAAGGTAAACTTTCCTAAAAGCTGATCTATTTTACAAATATAGCATTTGAATCGCTGGTCACAGATATGTAATCTGCACATGTCCTTCACAATTAAATAAGTTTATTGCTTCCTTATAGAATGGTTTATAACACAACTTACGACACAAATATTCAAGAAAGGTTGGAGCATCATTTATGATATTCATATTTTCTAATTTAGACGTTAAACTAATATGTGTTTAGGTTTTAATCAGAACAATTATTTTTTTAAAAAGACATGAATTGATCCATTGACTTTTCTCCAATCTAATATATTTAACGTTACAATTCATTGAATTGTACATTTAAAGAATGCCTTCCTTGTGTTTCAGGTTAATCAGTCACCTCGCTTAAAATTGAACAATATCATTGAGGTACAAAGAATATAGAAAGTGTGGATTACATCGTACGTTAATATTTAAAAAAATATAAAACATTGGGTTCAAACTAAACAGCCTGGATCGGGGATAGCTCAGGAATTAATAAACCATTTCTGTACAGTTTCGTGTTTACGAACTCCCACTCCATACAAGTTTACTTCTCCTGAATGTTCACATTCCAATACTTAAGTTTTCGCTAACACACACTTATATAAAAAGGTATGGATTTCGTGGGAAAACTGCGCGCATATTTTAAGCTTCTGTTGGCTGAAAATTAATCATTAACTAATACGATTAGCTAACAGTTTTTGAAACTCACAACTTGTTGAAATTGTACAGATGTCATTTTCCAAAACAGAAATATCGCACTATAAATACATTCACACAGGCATACATACACACCGAAAAAAATGAGGTGATCGTACTAAACCAAATAAAGTGCCAACAATCGCAGACACATATATACTTGCTACTTGCTCTTTAATGCCGACTCCACACAGGTCGTGTGATACATTTTGACGAACTTTTCAGAACACCACGAAGTGACACCCGACACGACGTCTTAAACGCTTGTAACCGCGGCCTTAGTATAATTGCTGTTTTCATGTAAAGGGTTTGCATATCTAACCTAATTCAATTTAGCCTACACGCAGTTTAACATTCACGGTTCAAGCTACTAAAATCTTCTAAAGACCAAATGAAACGTGTAATCATCAGGACTACGATCTTTCACACTTTATGTTTGGAAAAAAAAATACATCGCTTTGCAGTGCTAATGGTCCGAATACTTTTTTTTTGCGCTGCCACACGACACTGGAAGCAGTCGGTTTCTCCAAAACTTTCATTTACTACAAATAGAAACGTAATGAAGCAACAATGCAGAGCCCCCCGGTAAGATCACAGATATAAGCAACACCCAGTTGGACAACAGGCACAAACCCCACGCCTACCTGTTGTAATCAGACAGTGACTGAAGGCGATCAGCGTTAGTAATAAAGTCTCCATTTGCAGTCGGAGGAACAAGTGAAAATGTTTCACTCGGGCCCCATAGTTGCAATGTATCGCCCCACACGCACACACAAGAGCGCCTTCGCTCGCTCCCCTGTCGCCAGCTGGACAACTTTTCCTTACCTCCCTCCCTCCCCCCAACCACTGCCGAACTCGCCAGCGGAAGCCCAGCCACTCGTTTGATTGACTACGGTCTCTGCCCAATCGCCAGGAGAGCCCTGCACGCTTGCCCTTTCAAGCTGCGAAATCACTGAGTTGCAGCCGTCCAGTAACAAGCGGCGGGAGGCAGGACCTTCACGCCCACCCTTCCCTCCAAATAGAAGTTCGGCTGACTTGAAGAATTTTGTCGATTTGGCTCCGTGCCACAGGACCGTCTGGAAGAGTGTCGCTTAAGCAGAGTAACGATTGCGTTCATGTAAAGTTACTAGTAGCTTTAATATTTTTGTTTAGAGGTTCATTTTGCAGGCGCGCGCTGATAATCAAAATATGCCTCGGGGAGCGAGAGTTATTTCCACAATTGTTCCACAAACAGGTTTTTCAACTTCCGAAAAAAAAAGAAAAGCTTATCTGACGCGAATATTGCAGCCTGTTACTTCTTCCAGACATTAATGAGAGGGAAGTACACCAGACAGATTAATCTATTATCTATGTGGTTACTTTTTAAAAAAATGTAGCCTCCAACATTTGCTTCGAAATGCAGAAAAAAACACTGCCACCAATTGGTGTCAAGGCAAACAGCAAACTATCTTTGTTCAAATGTGATATGCAGCTCACCCCTGTGTTAGAATCGTTTAATATATAGAAAGTGGGTATATACCGTGGTTATGGCTATTTTCTGTGTTTAAATGTTCCAGATAAAAGTTAAACCCAAAATGTCGTATCCAACTCGATTTGCCAAAGTGTGGATGTAAAGTTTTAGCCCCTCTCCATCCAAACTTCCACAGGGACGTGTCATTCCAATAGTACTTGCACTGATTTCTTTGTTTAGTTAGCTACTTAATTTCAGTTTTTGCAACATGAGTATTTGGAAAGAGACAGTTGTATGTGACTTTTGAAAAATCAGAGCTTTGTCCACAGGTTTATTTTAAATTGGGTTGAGCAACTAGATTAAAATCCAGACACTTCTGTTAGATGATTTTCAACACTTAAAAAGTTGAGCGTTTTTTACTTTGTTTTAATTCATCCGATGTACTTTGTTTCATGAAAACTGGGATTTTTTTTGCTTTCTGAAGAGTGACGGTGTGAAAGGGAAGGAACCATGGAATGCAAAGGTCCCCGGTGTTGTACCTCTTGTGAACAGGTTCACCCACTTAGAAGCTGTCGGGACAGAAGATGTTAACGCACTGAGCGGCGCACTGGCTTGCGAAGCAAAAAGTGCTGTTGAGCCAAAACCAAAGAGGCCGACGTCAGGCAACGCCGTGGTAGTTGGAGACTCTATCGTGAGAGGTACGGACAGGTGTTTCTGCGGCAACAGACGGGATTCGAGGATGGTGTGCTGCCTCCCTGGTGCCAGGATCCAGGATGTCCCGGACAGAGTGCAGAAAATCCTCGAGAGCGAAGTTGAACACCCGGAAGTGGTAGTGTATGTTGGCACAAACGATCTCGGAAAGAAGGGGATGAATATTCTGAAGTGTGACTTTAAAGAGCTCGGAAAAGTGCTGAAGGGCAGGACCTCCAGGGTGGTTATCTCCGGTTTGCTTCCAGTTCCTCGTGCTGGTGAGAGCAGGAACAGGAAGATACAGGACCCGAATGTGTGGCTGAGGAACTGGTGCAGGGATTTAGATTCTTAGACCACTGGGATCTGTTTTGGAGTAAGGGGGAACTGTACAAAAGGAACGGATTGCACCTTAACAGGTGGGGGACTGGCATTCTGGCAGGCAGGTTTGCCACTGCTACACAGGTGGTTTTAAACTAAATAAGGGGGGGGGGGGGGTGCCAAATGGGATAGTCAAGGACGGAGTTAAAGGGAAAAGGAGTAAATGGATAGTTAATGACCCCAGAATTAACGGGAAAGAAAGCTCACAAAGGTATAAGAGAGTATGGCCAAGTGTAATAGGGATCGATGTGAAAGGTGAGATGCGGAAGGAATTAAAAATATTGTATATGAATGCGCGAAGTATAAGAAGTAAAGTAGATGAGCTTGAGGCTCAGTTAGAGGTTGGTAGATATGACATTGTGGGGATTACTGTTCGTAGCTGCAGGAGGATCGGGCATGGGAACTTAATATTCAGGGTTATACATCCTATAGAAAGGACAGGCAGGTGGGCAGAGGAGGGGGGTAGCTCTGCTGGTGAGGGATGGAATTCAGACCCTTGCGAGGGAAGACATAGGGACTGACGAGGTAGAGTCACTGTGGATTGAGTTGAGGAATTGCAAAGGCAAGAAGACACTAATTGGTGTTATCTACAGACCCCCAAATAGTAGCCCAGATGTAGGGTGTAGGTTGCAGCAGGAGTTAAAACTGGCATGTAACGAAGGTAATGCCACTGAGGTGATGGGGGATTTCAATATGCAGGTAGACTGGCAAAATCAGGTTGGTTCAGGACCACAAGAAAGAGAATTTGTAGAATGCCTCCGAGATGGATTCTTAGAGCAGCTTGTAATGGAGCTGACCAGAGAAAAGGCAATTCTGGATTTAGTGTTGTCCAATGAACCAGATTTGATAAGATAACTAGAGGTAAAGGAACCACTTGGAGATAGTGATCCTAATATGATTATTTTTAATCTGCAATTTGAGAAGGAGAAGATTAAATCGGAAGTGTCAATGATGCAGTTGAACAAAGGGGACTATGAAGGCATGAGGGAGGAGCTGGCCAAGGTATACTGGAAAGGGATCCTAGCAGGAATGACGGTGGAACAGCAATGGCAGGAATTTCTGGGCATAATGTGGAAGACGCAGGATCATTTCATTCCAAAAAAGAAGAAAGATTCTAAGGAAAGTAGGAGGCAACTGTGGCTGACAAGAGAATTTAGGAATAGAATAAAACTAAAAGAAAGGATGTATAACATAGCAAAGAGTAGCCGGATTGGGAAACTTTCATAGGACAACAAAAGGAAACAAAATGGGCAATAGGGGCTGAAAAGATGGAGTACGAGGGGAAGCTGGCCAGGAATATAAAAAGGACAGTAAAAGCTTCTTTAGATATGTTGAGGGAAAAAGAATAGCAAAGTCAAATGTGGGTCCCTTGAAGGAGACATGGGTGAAATTATTATGGGGAACAAGGAAATGGCAGAAGAGTTGAACAGGTACTTTGGATCTGTCTTCGCCAAGGAAGACACAAATATTCTCCCAGAAATACTGGAGGACAGAGGATCTAAGGGGGTAGAGGAACAGAAATAAATTTTCATTAGGCGAGAAATAATATTGGGTAGGCTAATGGGACTGAAGGATGATAAATCCCCTGGGCCTGATGGTTTGCATCCCAGTGTCCTCGGGGAGGTGGCTCTAGCAATAGTGGACGCATTGGTGATCATTTTCCAATGTTCAATAGATTCAGGATCAGTTCCTGTGAATTGGAGGATAGCTAATGTTACCCCACTTTTCAAGAAATGAGCGAGAGAGAAAACAGTGAATTACAGACCAGTTAGCCTGATCGGTGGTGGGAAAGATGCTGGAGTCAATTATTAAAGAGGTAATAATGGGGCATTTGGATAGCAGTAAAAGGATTAGTCCAAGTCAGCATGGATTTATGAAAAGAAAATCATGCTTGACTAATCTTCTGGAATTTTTTGAGGATGTGACAAGTAAAATGGATGAAGGGGAGCCAGTGGATGTAGTGTATCTAGACTTTCAGAAAGCCATTGATAAGGTCTCTGGGAGACTGGTGACTAAAATTAGAGCACATGGTATTGGGGGTAGGGTGTTGTCGTGGATAGAAAATTGGTTGACAGACAGGAAGCAAAGAGTAAGAGTGAACGGGTCCTTTTCAGAATGGCAGGCAGTGGCGAGTGGAGTTCGGCAAGGCTCGGTGTTGGGGCCACAACTGTTTACCATATATATTAATGATTTGGAAGAGGGAATTAGGAACAACACTAGCAAGTTTGCGGATGACACAAAGCTGGGCGGCAGTGTGAACTGTGAAGAGGATGTTAGGAGGTTGCAGGGTGACCTGGACAGGCTGAGTGTGCAGTATAATATAATGTGAGGTTATCCACTTTGGCGGCAAAACAAGGGGGCAGATTATTATCTCAATGCGGTTAGGTTAGGTAAGGGGGAGGTACAGAGAGACCTGGGTGTCCTTGTACACGTCACTGAAAGTTGCCGTGCAGGTACAGCAGGCAGTGAAGAATGCTAATGGAATGTTGGCAGGATTTCAGTATTGGAGTAAAGAGGTTCTTCTGCAGTTGTATAGGGCTCTGGTAAGACCACATCTGGAATATTGTGTACAGTTATGGTCTTCAAATTTGAGGAAGGACATCCTTGTGATTGAGGCAGTGCAGCGTAGGTTCACGAGATTGATCACTGGGATGGTGGGACTGTCATATGAGGAAAGATTGAAAAGACTAGGCTTGTATACACTGGAGTTTAGAAGGATGAGGGGGAGATCTTATAGAAACATATAAAATAATAAAAAGACTGGACAAGCTAGACGCAGAAAAAATGTTCCCAATGTTGGGCGGATCCAGAACCGGGGACACAGTCTTAGAAGGGGAGGCCATTTAAGACTTAGGTGAGAAAAAACTTTTTCACCCAGAGAGTTGTGAAATTGTGGAATTCCCTGCCACAGAGGGCAGTGGAGGTAAAATCACTGGATGGATTTAAGAGAGAGTTAGATAGAGCTCTAGGTGCTAGTGGAATCGAGGGATATGGGGAGAATGCAGGCACAGGTTATTGATTGGGGGATGATCAGCCATGATCACAATGAATGGCGGTGCTGGCCCGAAGGGCCGAATGGCCTCCTCCTGCACCTATTTTCTATGTTTCTAGTAGGATGTCTGATAGCCAGTCAACATGGTGAGTGAGACAGTATGACTCGGACTAAGCCGTGTAAGGTTAGATATTCCCCATTGTGACATTATTTGAAACAATAGGGAATTATCTGTTTTCCTTATTACATGATAGAACATTAGTGTGTTTCATTCAATTTTTGCATACCAAAGAAAGTAACATCTTCAGCCAGCTTGGTGTAGAAATGCAGCAAGGACTTGTCTAATCTAGAACCATTTGGCATGGCAGAAACCACAAGGAACTTCAGACGTGTTTGTCAAACAGCTTGATATTAAACTACATTGTGAAATATTTCCTTCATGTTTTGAGACTTCCTGGGATGAACATAAAAGGAACAACTTAAATGGAAATTCTGTATTCTTCATAAACCAAAAGCTTGGTCAAAGAGATTGACTCTAAGGAGCATGGTAAAGCAGGGAAGAGAGGGTGGAAGTTGGAGAGGGAAGCGATGTAACTGAAGACCTGAAAGAGTGAGTCCATGAAGGCATTTGAAAGCAGTGGAGGATTAGCTTAATTGCAAGCACGAATAATGGGTGAACACTTGTGGGTCTAAGGAAATGTACAGCAAAACTTTGGAGGGCATAAGTTTATTGCAGATGGAAAAATTAAATCTAGGGTTAAATAACAGGATAGATGAAGATGTTATCAGTAGATGACAGCTGAGGTAAAGGCAAGTTTGAGTAATTTTACAGCAGTGGGAATGAGTGGTCTTAAATAATGTCAGCTATCCAATAGACATTTTACTTGGCATCATATATGACACCAAGACATCAGACAGTCTGGTTCAGCAGCAAGGGAATGGAGTTTATAATGAAGGCCAAGGACAATATTTCTGATCATCCAAAACTGGATCCAGTCTAATCCAAGACAAACAATTGACATAATTTATCTTGAATTTAACTTGCACCCAAAACAATTCCAAAATGCTTTTCACCAGCCAAATTGATTAATAACCTTTGGAAAGGAACATAGGCACCTTCCACATGAGATAATCTATTGTTCCACTTTTTGAACTTGAAATTGATGCATTTTCTTCCACAGATGCTGTGAAAAGGTTTAATAGGTGTATTGGAATGTGTTCAGAGTTGCAATAAATCTTGCCAGTGGTGGAATAGTTATAAAAACAAGTACATAGTGAATCTGTCTAAAAGTTAAGACTACAGGTTAACTTCAAAACATATGCCCAATGGTGTCTCTGCCATACCAAAATTTTGGTGATGACTATCTGCGAGAAGTTAAATAACTTGCAAGGAAAAGGACTTACAAGGATATTTATCCATGATGATTTTGTGAATTGATTGTGAATTTGCATTTGTTTTCCCTATCTCAGCACCATTTTAAGGTGCTCTTGACTGATTACTACAGTGCATTATTTTCATTGTTCATGTACGTTGAAATAATGATTAGTTGTGAACATTTTGGGAGAATCTATCGCCCTATATGCCTGCGTGTAGAATAAAAATACCATTCATGCCACTATATTTTCCATTTCATATTCCTACTGAAAAAATATAAAAAGCATTACAAATGATCTTCCATCTGCATTGCTCTAAAACCTGTTAGTTATCTGTATCTTATTATTTATTTCATTTTCAAATGGGAAGAAAACTCTGAGTTAAGAAAGTTGCTCACATCAAAATGTGAATTTATGTCCTGTAAACGTCTATTTTTTAAAATCAATTTCAACTCGGGATTGTGATTAATTTAGAAAAGTATTTTTAAATGATGGTGTTTACAGAATCCAAACCCTAGAAGAGCAAGTCTAGGGTGCGTATGGAAGTGTTTAAGAAGGAACTGCAGATGCTGGAAAATCGAAGGTACACATAAATGCTGGAGAAACTCAGCGGGTGCAGCAGCATCTTGGAGCGAAGGAAATAGGCAACGTTTCGGGCCGAAACCCTTCTTCAGACTGATCAAAAATCTTTCCTGTTCAGTCTGAAGAAGGCTTTTGGCCCGAAACGTTGCCTATTTCATTCGCTCCATAGCTGCACCCGCTGAGTTTCTCCAGCATTTTTGTGTACCGTGCATATAGAAGTGATTGCAGGTTTGTTAACATGGTGAAGGTTGAAGTGCCAATTAATGATTGACCTGGAAGATTCACTTCCTCCATCACTGTTGAGGTGCAGCTACAGTGTGTCATTTAAAAGGCGCACGTCAGCCACTTAACAAGCTTTCGTTAACAAGCTGCCAGTTAACAAGCTGCCAGTTCAAAGCAGCAACTTGGCACCACCTCAACAGCTATTGGAGAAGGTCAATAAACGCTGAGGTTCCAGTGACACCGGAAGAACAGGCACAAGTGATGCCATCCCATACACAATGCCCAATTAACACTTTCCTGTGAAATTGAATTATGGATATGCAAATATGAAAGTGTGATCCATTACAGGAAGGCAGATCTGAATGGCAGGGACAAGTCCTGAAACTGCATTGTTGAAGGCAATTATAAAATTCTTAATCATTATTAAATGCTTGTAGATAGTTTGAGGAGAGCTCGCTGCATTGTGAACATAGTGAATCTGTCCAAAAGTTAAGACTAAGTTAACTTCACAACATGTGCTGAATGGTGTCTCTGCAATACCAGAGACTGAATTGGATCTCATATTTGGAAGGCTTGGAGTATTTGGGTGAGCACCGAGTTAGCAGACAGATGTAACAAGTAATTGATAAAGCCTATTGGCCCTTAATGCAAGGGCATTGAAGATAGAAATAGGGAAGAACTGTTACGATTGTACATGGTGTTGGTGAGCCCACACCTGGAGTATAGTGAATATTTGTGGTTCCCTTATTTAAGAAAGAATATTCAATCATTGGGGGCAGTCCTAAAAAGGTTCAGTAGATGCCCCAATCGACATTAATGATATGGATGTGGAAATGGTTAAGAGTTTCAAGTTCCTTGGAGTTAATATTACTAATGATCTATCGTGGACAAACCATAATGATGCTACAGCGTAAGAGGCACAACAACACCTCTATTTCCCGAGGGGATTGAGGTAATTCAGCATGTCTTCAGTGACTCTTACAAACTTCTACAGATGTGCCATAGAAAGCATACAGTTGGGTTGCTTCACAGCTTGGTTTGGGAACAGCTCTGCCCAAGACCACAAGAAATTAGCACGTTATAGATGTGGCCCAGTCCATTACACACCATTGCCTCCATGTCCAATTCACATTGCCTCAGAAAAGCAGCCAAGATAATCAAATCATTCCTTCTCCCTGTTCCTTTCCAGCAGAAGGTACAGAAGATTGAAATTGAGCACCGCCAGACTTAGGAACTTGTTCCCCTCTCTTATCAGGCTTCTGAACTGTCCTTCCATAAACCAGGATACTGTTCGATTCACCTCTACCCCTCTAAGGGCAACGGAATTTGTTTAAGGATCTGATGCGCTACACTGATGAGAACTATAATTCTGCACTCTGTATCTTCCTCTTTGTTTGTATTTGTATCTATTGTACTTGAATTTGAACTGATTGTATGAATGTATGATATATAATTTGTTTGGATGGCATGCAAAATAAAGCTTTTCGGACTGGAGGCCTGTGACTAGAGGTGTGCCTCAGGGTTCGGTGCTGGGCCCGTTACCATTTGTCATCTACATCAATGATTTGAATGGAACATACAGGGCAAGATTAGCAAGTTTGCTGTGATACTAAAGTGAGTGGTTTTGCAGATAATTAAGATGGTTGTGAAAGATTGCAGCAGGATCTGAACCAATTGGCCAGGTGGGCTGAGGAATGGTTGATGGAATTTCATTCAGAGAAGTGTGAGGTGTTGCATTTTAGGACGTCCAACGAGGGCAGGACCTACACAGTGAGTAGTGTAGTCACAGTAGTGAATAAATAACCTTTGAACCTTTGAGTGGTAGGCCTCTGGGGAGTGTTGTAGAGCAGAGGGATATAGGAGTGCAGGTGCATGCTATCTTGAAGGTCGAGTCGCGGGTAGATAAGGTGGTCAAAAAGGCTTTTGGCACATTGGCCTTCATCAGTCAGAGCATTGAGTATAGAAGTTGGGAGGTCATGTTGCAGTTGTATAAGACGTTGGTGAGACCGCATTTAGAATATTGTGTTCAGTTGTGGGCACCATGTTATAGGAAAGATATTGTCAAGCTTGAAAGGGTTCAGAAAAAAATTACGATGATGTTGCCAGGACTAGAGGGTCTGATCTATAGCAAGAGGTTGAGTAGGTTGGGTCTCTGTTCCTTGGAGCGCAGGAGGAGGAGGAGGTGATCTTCTAGAAGTGTACAAAATCATGAGAAGAGTAGATCGGGTGGATTCCCCTACTCTGGGCAAGAGTAGGGGAATCGAGGATCAGAGGACATAGGTTTAAGGTGAAAGAAAAAAGATTTAATAGGAATCTGAGGGGTATCTGTTTCACACAAAGGGTGGTGGGTGTATGGAACAAGCTGTCAGAGGAGGTCATTGAGGCTGGGACTATCTCATCGTTTAAGAAACAGTTGGACAGGTACATGGATAGGACAGGTTTGGAGGGATATGGACCAAGCGCAGGCACGTGGGTCTAGTGTAGCTGGGACATGTTGGTCAGTGTGGGCAAGTTGGGCTGAAGGGCCTATTTCCACACTGCATCACTCTATGACACGTGACAATAATAAACCTGAACCTATTTCTTTAGAAGCGAAGATTGATTTAGCATGAGCAGCAATAGAAGTTTAATCTGTATTCTTTGGATTTTCAAAATCAAGGGTGACGTTATTGAAATATGCAAGATACTTATGGGGTGAAAGGGTAAATGTTAAATGTTTCCACCACTGGGAGAATCTCAAATTAGGGAACATTGTTACTAGGTAAGAGGATGATAATTTCAAGATGAGGTGTATAAGAAGATAGTGAATCATTAGTGTTCACTGTGCTGAGTTGCAGAGTCTAGACCGTTTAAAAAGCATTCAGTTCATGCGGCCCTACCTGATGAACTGAATGCTTTGCGCAGAAGGCCAACAGGGTGATGACACCCGTCCCTTCAGACTCATGTACCTCTTCCCAGGGTCCCTGTTGCAAATGTTAGATCGGTCTTCTTGAGAGTGAACCCACGGAAAGCATTTGGCCCGGACGGAGTTCCTGGCTGTGGTATTAGTAGCTGTGGCCCAGCTAGCTGGAGCATTCACGGACATCTATAATCTCTCCCTACTCCATTCTGAGGTATCCATCTGCTTCAAGAGGAACACCATCACCCCAGTACCGAAGAAAAACAAGATCTGATGCCTAAACGACGAACATCCAGTGGCCTTGACATCCACCATCATGAAATGTTTTGAGAGGCTAGTTATGGAACGCATTGAATCCAGTCTCCCAAGCAGTCTTGACCCACTGCAGTTACTTTACCGGCACAGATGATGCCATCTCCCTGGCCCTCCACTCATCCCTGGAACACTTGGATAAGAGAGACATATACGTCAGACTGCAGCTCTGCCTTTAACATCATTATACCATCCAAGCTGAACATCCAGGGATATTCAATATTCAGGAGGGATAGAGAGAAAGGAAAAGGAGGTGGGGTAGCGTTGCTGGTTAGAGAGGAGATTAACGCAATGGAAAGGAAGGACATTAGTTTGGAGGATGTGGAATCGGTATGGGTAGAGATGCGAAACACTAAGGGGCAGAAAACGCTGGTGGGTGTTGTGTACAGGCCACCTAACAGTAGTAGTGAAGTTGGAGATGGTATCAAACAGGATATTAGAAATGCGTGCGACAAAAGCAAAACCGTTATAATGAGTGACTTCAATCTACATATAGATTGGGTGAATCAAATTGGCAGGGGTGCTGAGGAAGAGGATTTCTTGGAATGTATGCGGGATAGTTATCTAAATCAACATGTAGAGGAACCAACGACAGAGCAGGCTATTTTAGACTGGGTATTGAGTAATGAGGAAGGGTTAGTTAGCAGTCTTGTTGTACGTGCCCCCTTGGGCAAGAGTGACCATAATATGGTTGAATTCTTCATTAGGATGGAGAGTGACATTGTTAATTCAGAAACAATGGTTCTGAACTTAAAGAAAGGTAACTTTGAGGGTATGAGACGTGAATTGGCCAAGATTGACTGGCAATTAATTCTAAAAGGGTTGACGGTGGATATGCAATGGAAGACATTTAAAGACTGCATGGATGAACTACAAAAATTGTTCATCCCAGTTTGGCAAAATAATAAATCAGGGAAGGTAGTACATCCGTGGATAACAAGGGAAATCAGGGATAGTATCAAAGCGAAGGATGATGCGTACAAATTAGCCAGAAAAAGCAGCATACTGGGAGAAATTCAGAGACCAGCAGAGGAGGACAAAGGGCTTAATTAGGAAAGGAAAAATAGATTATGAAAGAAAACTGGCAGGGAACATAAAAACTGACTGCAAAAGTTTTTATAGATATGTGAAAAGAAAGAGATTAGTTAAAACAAATGTAGGTCCCTTGCAGTCAGAAACAGGTGAGTTGATCATGGGGAACAAGGATATGGCGGACCAATTGAATAACTACTTTGATTCCGTCTTCACTAAGGAAGACATAAATAATCTGCCGGAAATAGCAGGGGACCGCGGGTCAAAGGAGTTGGAGGAATTGAGTGAAATCCAGGTTAGCCGGGAAGTGGTGTTGGGTAAATTGAATGGATTAAAGGCCGATAAATCCCCAGGGCCAGATAGGCTGCATCCCAGAGTACTTAAGGAAGTAGCTCCAGAAATAGTGGATGCATTAGTAATAATCTTTCAAAACTCTTTAGATTCTGGAGTAGTTCCTGAGGATTGGCGGGTAGCAAACGTAACCCCACTTTTTAAGAAGGGAGGGAGAGAGAAAACGGGGAATTACAGACCAGTTAGTCTAACGTCGGTAGTGGGGAAACTGCTAGAGTCAGTTATTAAAGATGGGATAGCAGCACATTTGGAAAGTGGTGAAATCATTGGCCAAAGTCAGCATGGATTTACGAAAGGTAAATCATGTCTGACGAATCTTATAGAATTTTTCGAGGATGTAACTAGTAGCGTGGATAGGGGAGAACCAGTGGATGTGGTGTATCTGGACTTCCAGAAGGCTTTCGACAAGGTCCCACATAAGAGATTAGTAAACAAACTTAAAGCACACGGCATTGGGGGTTCAGTATTGATGTGGATAGAGAACTGGCTGGCAAACAGGAAGCAAAGAGAAGGAGTAAACGGGTCCTTTTCACAATGGCAGGCAGTGACTAGTGGGGTACCGCAAGGCTCAGTGCTGGGACCCCAGCTATTTACAATATATATTAATGATCTGGATGAGGGAATTGAAGGCAATATCTCCAAGTTTGCGGATGACACTAAGCTGGGGGGCAGTGTTAGCTGTGAGGAGGATGCTAGGAGACTGCAAGGTGACTTGGATAGGCTGGGTGAGTGGGCAAATGTTTGGCAGATGCAGTATAATGTGGATAAATGTGAGGTTATCCATTTTGGTGGCAAAAACAGGAAGGCAGACTATTATCTAAATGGTGGCCGACTAGGAAAAGGGGAGATGCAGCGAGACCTGGGTGTCATGGTACACCAGTCATTGAAAGTAGGCATGCAGGTGCAGCAGGCAGTGAAGAAAGCGAATGGTATGTTAGCTTTCATAGCAAAAGGATTTGAGTATAGGAGCAGGGAGGTTCTACTGCAGTTGTACAGGGTCTTGGTGAGACCACACCTGGAGTATTGCATACAGTTTTGGTCTCCAAATCTGAGGAAGGACATTATTGCCATAGAGGGAGTGCAGAGAAGGTTCACCAGACTGATTCCTGGGATGTCAGGACTGTCTTATGAAGAAAGACTGGATAGACTTGGTTTATAATCTCTAGAATTTAGGAGATTGAGAGGGGATCTTATAGAAACTTATAAAATTCTTAAGGGGTTGGACAGGCTAGATGCAGGAAGATTGCTCCCGATGTTGGGGAAGTCCAGGACAAGGGGTCACAGCTTAAGGATAAGGGGGAAATCCTTTAAAACCGAGATGAGAAGAACTTTTTTCACACAGAGTGGTGAATCTCTGGAACTCTCTGCCACAGAGGGTAGTCGAGGCCAGTTCATTGGCTATATTTAAGAGGGAGTTAGATGTGGCCCTTGTGGCTAAGGGGATCAGAGGGTATGGAGAGAAGGCAGGTACGGGATACTGAGTTGGATGATCAGCCATGATCATATTGAATGGCGGTGCAGGCTCGAAGGGCCGAATGGCCTACTCCTGCACCTAATTTCTATGTTTCTATGTTTCTAAGCTCATCACCAAACTCGCGGGACTTCAAGTCGGCACTCATCTTTGCAACTAGATCCTCGACTTCCTGACCAACAGACCCCAATCAGTGAGGATAGGGGTCAAATCATACTCTAGGGTAATCCTCAACACTGGTGCTCCGCAACGATGCATTCTTAGCGGGCGCGGAAAAGCTGGGCGGCGGGTCTACGTGGCCGGACTTTGGATCGGCTTCATGGAGCCATCAGGAGACGATCCGGCGGCTGTCGAGGTTGGGTGCCCGCAGTCAAAGAGAGTGCTGGTGGTCGAGGAGAGCTGCGTTACCCACTGAGTTACTCCAGCACATTGTGTTCTATACTGGTTTCCAGCATCTACAGTTCCTTGTGTCTAAACATGGTGAATGCACATGTCAGATCATTGATATTATATCTTCCACTTCTTCCACCTGATATATAATGTATGCCACGGAATGGTCTTCGTTTTCTGAACAGATAAAAACACAGTGGATATTTTCATATTGAAGGGAAGGAGCATGTACAGGTTATAAACCAGGAACAAATATGAATGAAGAGGCGAGATGATCTGAGAAGGATTAAATATGCCATACTCTAATCGCTGTTCCAAATGAAGCAATGGGGGGTGGGGACATAGATCAATGATGGCTGAAGGACTCAGAGCCTGTGGTTCCCACATTGGCCTCATTAACCACCTCAGAACCAACAAAACTAAAGTGGAAGTAGGGTCATCCTAAGAAAAAGAAGAAGCACTATTGACAATAATTCTTATTGTTTTGATCCTTTATCCCTGCTAGCCAACAGTTCAATTGACTTCCCTCCTTTGTAATAATAAATCTGCACTGCTCGCAGCAGATGGTGACGTTTTGGAACCTTACCATCCATACCAGATTCTTACAACATGATTAACAGCAATGAAGGCAGGGGCTTTGTTACATTTTGACTGTGCTGCTGTTGGTTTCCAATAAAGTCATGGCCACATATGCTGGCTCTGATATCCCAAGAACCATCTGTTACTTCTCTCATGACCTTCATATAATGCAGGCACATTAAATGTTTACATAATAAAAGGATTACAAGTATTTCTGAATAATGAGTATTAGTGTGAAGGATCACAGTTGCATGATCATAAACCATGTTCACAGTTATTGAGTGGTTTGTCTTTCCTGTTTATGTATGTGTGTGTGTTTGATGTGTGAAACCCTGTTGGACACATGGGTTCCATCTACCAAGTTCCTTGGGAAACCTGCCAGAGTGTCAGACTTCTGTTGTTTTCCCAGTTGGTATATCTTCTATAATGCAAAAGTGATAAAAAAGACTTGCCTTCAGTTTCATAACATAAATCATTTGATTCAAAGAAGAAAGAGAAAACTCAGGACCAGTTTATGTGCCAAAGCATTGTGACTAATTGTGGACACTGGATTTTCAGATGGATATAAACTGAATGAGATACAAAGTGCTGAGTAACTCAGCAGGTACTCCAGCACTTTGCATTTCTTTTAGTAGGATGTGACTGCCTGAAAAAATATTTTATCAAAATGGCCCCAAGATTAGTGGACCTCAGTTATGTGAATAACTGAATAAACTAGTGTTGTCCTCCTTAAAACAGATACGATTCAAAGGTGATTGAAACCATTCCGATAATATGGAAAAATTTCCTGAAGCCATAAATTTATGATGGTTGGCAAAATAATACGTTTATTCACAGACAATATCGTTATAAACTGGAATTGACTGTGTGCAATGGCAGATTGAGTCATGACTTTCAAAATAGAATGAGACAATTTCATGAAGTTATATAATGGAATTGGAAATCACAAGAAAAAAGGTGCACATTATTGAAATATGAAATAAAAACTGAAAAAATGCAGATATCTGACATTATCTATTTGAGGGACAAACAAGAAAAAACACATTTGAATTATATGACTTCATCAGAACTAGGAAACCAGAAAGAAGATTTATTTTAGGTTGCAGAGAGTGCAGAAAACAATTGAAATGTCTACAGGGTTGGAGAACAAGAGATTGAATGTTGCAAATAGTGGTATTCCAGGCTGAGAAGGTGGTAAAGACTCAAGTCCTGATGATTTGTGAAAGAGATGTAAATAGTTGAATGGAATAGAAATGCGAATAAAAGATACCAGAGTAGTGAGAAGCAGAACACTGCAGTTGCTAGATATCTGAAATTACAACACTGGAAATATCCCACAGTTGAAGCCTCATCTGTAGAAAGCAAAAAATAGCTGCAGAACTTCAGTTGGAGTTACCTGTCAATGCAAGTCTTTGTTTCTGTCTTTGTCCCTCCCTGTCTTTGTCCTATTACACTGTTTCAGTGAAGCCTAACATCCAGGAAAAGCATCATATCTTCTGTTATAGCCATAGGGCTCAATACGAAATTCTGCAATTTCAGCTTTGCCAGATCATATAACTATTAGATTTGTTGAAAGCTGGTTAGACTGTAATATTAAAGGTCTCGATCTGAAACATCACCTATCCATGTTCTCCAGAGATGCTGCCTGACCTGCTGAGTTACTCCAGCACTTGTGACCTTTTGTGTTTTAACCAGCATCTGCAGTTCTTTGCTTCTGCAATTTTAACCTATTAGAGACACATTTGCTTTGTTCTTTACACCCCTCCCATTCTCTACTATTTAAATTGTGCTTATTTTCTAGCTTATCCTAGTCCTGATGAAGGGTTTTGTTTCGGAAAGAACTGAAGATGCTGGTTTAAATCGAAGGTAGACACAAAATGGGTCTTGGCCTGAAACGTCACCCATTCCTTCTCTCCAGAGATGCCGCCTGACCCGCTGAGTTACCCCTGCATTTTGTGTCTATCTTCGAAGAGTTTTGTTTTATGAGGCGGTGACGAATCGATGAGGCTAGGGCAGTGGATGTTGCCTTCATGGACATTAGGAAGTCATTTGTATAAGTCCCCCATGGTAGGCTGATTGAGAAGGTTATGATGAACATTATTCGTGGTAATTTGGTTGTATGTATTCAGAACTGGCTTATTGATAGAAGGCAGAGGGTTGTGATGGAAGGGTGTTATACTGGCTAGAAGTCTATCACCAGTTAAATTCTGCAGTGATTTGTGCTGGGGCCTCTGTAACATATATAAATGACTTGGACATAAATGTAGATGGGTTGGTTAGTAATTTTGCTTATGACACCAAGATTGCTGGAGCTGTGGACTGTGAGGAAGGCTGTCAAAGTATACAACCAGTTATAGATTAGCTACCGAAATGGGCGGAATACAAGAGAAATGAAGGTTAATCCGAGCAAGTGTGAGATGTTGCATTTTGGGAGATCGAATGTAAGGGGAAAGAATAGAGTTAATGGCAAGACCCTCATCAGCATTAATGTACAGGTCTTCAGTTCTAAGTCCATAGTTTCTTGAAAGTAGCTACGTAAGTAGATAGAGTGGTAAAGGCGTGTAGTATGCTTGCCTTTGTCGGTCAGGGCATTGTGTACAAGAGTTAGGAAATCATGAAAGTGGGATAACAGAACTAGTGTGAATGGGTGATCTATGGTAAACATGGACTCCATGGACTAATTATATCTTTCAATCAATGAAGGTTCTGCTTAGGCCACATTTGGAATATTGTATACTGTACACCCCATTGCAAGAAGGATGTAGAGGCTTTGGAGAGAGAGCAGAATGCTGCCTGGATTTGGGGGTATTAGCTACCAGGATGGATTGGGCAGCCTTGGATTTTTTTCCCTCTGGAGTGCTGAACATTGAAGACCTGATAGGAATATATACAATTACGAGAGATATAGAGAGAGAGAGTGGACACTCAGAACATTTTTCTGTGAATGGAAATGTCAAAGTCTAGAGGCCATAGCTTTAAGGTGAGACTGGCAAAGTTTATAGTCATACATACAGCGTGGAAACAAGCCCTTCGGCCCAATTTGCCCATAGCGATTCGTCCCATATACACTTGACCCACCTGTCTGCATTTGGCCCATATCCCTCTAAACCTATCCTATCCATGTACATGTATAAATGTTTCTTAAACATTGTAATGGTATCTACCTCAATTACCTTCTCTGGCAGTCTTTTCCAGACACCCTCCACCCTTTGTGTGAAAAATAAAAAGTGACCCCTCAGGTTCCTATTAAATCTTTCCCCCCCCCCCCCCCCCCCCCCCCCCACTTTATAGGTGATGTGTGGGGCAAAAATATTACACTCGTAATCTTGTTCTTATCGAGTCCACATCATAAGATTAGAAATTGTTCAGCCAGGGCTGAACACACTTCTCGGCATCTGCATACAATGGCGTCTGTCTTGTGCTTCTTGTGTGTGGTGGTGGAAAGATTGGTGGAAACAGGGCCGCGACGTGAACGCTCTTTCCTTGACCCCCACCCTCGTAATTACGGACATCTTTATAATGGATTTTGGTTCTAGCCGATGGAGCGTCCCCCGCAGTAATCAGACACCACTGTCTCTTTAAGAACACGGGCTGCAAGTTACACAGCAGGAGGTCATTGAAATTGACAAGCAATTGCTTCGATCGATACTTGTGCAATAATACTCTTAAACAATTTAAAAAACAGCCCTTAGTTGCAGTAACAAAAATATTTATTTGTCTGTTAAAAATAACTTTATACTGTATTTGGAAACAACTTGTTTCAAGGAGTGACCACTGGGTGGTTGGAGGGAATCTCTTACTCGGTTATAGCGAACAATCAGCAATAAAGGATTCTGTTTACCTTCAGTATGCGTTAGATTAACTGTAGATCTGCTAGGATATTATTTTTTTAGTCATTGACACCTCCCTATTGATTTGCTCCACTGTTTCCTTCTCACTATCTGCATGCCTGTGGTAAACAACCAGCAATATAACTGGTTCTCTTCATCTAACTCTCAATAGATTCAGTTTTGACATTTCTGCTAGATCTGTGAATTTAACCATTGATCAATACTACAACCCATACATTTTCTCCCCAACTTGCACCAAAACCCACCCTTTATCCCCCAACTCTTCCTCATGAACACTTTGTGCCCAGGAATGGTTAACTGTCATCCCCTGCAGATGTTTAAACCACACTCCCATTAAAGCCACGACAGTATAATTGTTTGTGGCATTTTACAACTGTGACTTGTCAAACTTAATTTGTAACACTCCTTATTTAACACACATGCATTCCAACATCATGCTGGCCTACTTTGCTCATTTTCTCAATTTATTTCCATGTTCTCTGCTGGTTTTTTTCTCTGTGCTTTCAGTATCAGCTTGTTGCTGCGGTGGTCTTATCCTGCTCTCTTTGCCAAAGTTTGAATAATTCTTCACAACATTAATTAACCTCCCCAAAAGAATTTTGGTCCAACACCATTGAAGTGCAACTTTAAGAGCTTGTATCGGCCTCCCATTTCCCAGAACTGATACCAAAGTCCCTAGAATCTAAAATCCCCTTTCAAGCATCACTGCAGATCGGCAAGAGTGCATGGAAAAGAGATAAAATGCGACTTTCAACAACAAACAAAACAAGGACAGCAAATAAACAAAACAAACACAATAAGGGTAGCACAGTGGCTTAGGTGGTAGAGTTGCTGCCTCTCAGTGCCAGAGACCCAGGTTCGATCCGAATCACAGGTGTCATACAATCACCTGTGCATGAGAGGGATTGTATTATGTTTACATATTCTGTTGTGCTGCAGCAAGTAAGAATTTAATTGTCCTATCTGGGACACATCACAATAAAACTCTCTTGACTCTTCAGGTGGGGAGGCTGCTGCACACGAACAACCCCACCCTCGGCCGCAGAAGCTGGATTCCAGTGGCACGGTTAGACGTAACGGCTGGAAACTCCCTTGGCTGCATTGGACGGCCATGTCTTCTTTCATGCTTTAAAATGTCCTTTTCACTCCCAGTGGGCTGCTGTGTCGCCTTCCTAACCGTTGAATCCTCCAGTGGGTTTCCTCCGCCCAATACTCCAGAACAGACTTTGCATGTTAGGCTGAGCCAGCCCCGAAACTCACCGAGGGTTTGAGACCTGTCGGCTACCCTCACCTGGTTTAGCACGTCAGCCAAAGCGGTTTTCCAGGGTGTGGCAGCTGCCTCATGCTAACAGCTTCTTGGAGCTACAGGTGAGAGCTGGGTGCCAGGTGGGGACCAACGGTGAACTATCCTCAAAGGAGCACCACATGTCCCCCACCGGAGGTGCTACTCCCTAAGCATTCCCATACACCCCAGCATTACTAGAGAACATGCATAGGTGATGTTTTGGCTCAGGACCCTTCAGACAGTTTGTAGTCCTATACCTCCTTCCTCACTTCCATCCAGGGACCCCAGCAATCCTTCCAGGTGAGACAGAGGTCCACATGCACCTCCTCTAACCTCAAATACTGCATCTGGTGTTTCTGATGTTGCCTCCTGTACATTTGCGAGACCAAGCGTAGACTCGCCAACCACGTGTTCAGTATGCCAAGGTCTGCTCGATCTCTTTGATGCTACCTTGGCATCAACTCTCATTCCCCTACTGACCTTTCTGTCCTTTTTCTGTCCTGGACCTCTTCCATCGCCAGAGTAAGGGCACACGCAGACTGGAGGAGCAACACTTCATATTCCGCTCGGGTAGCTTACAACCCAATGGTATGAACATTGAAGTTGCCAATTTTAGGTAACCTCCCCCTCCACTGTGCTCCACCTAGACTCACACTGATTTCTCCCCTCCCCATTCTCCTACATTCCTTCCTCACTTCATAATTTGCAATTCTTTAATGCTTCCGTCTCACACCTGCTTTAATCTCTGGCCTTTGTTCCAACCATTACCTGGCATGCTTTGTCTTGCCTCTCCTCACTCCTGGCTTTCTTCACCCCCCCCCCCCCCCCCCCCCCCCCCCAGCATTAGTCTGAAGAAGGGTCCGGTCCTGAAGCGTGGAGTGTGTTGGAGAGTATGAGAAAATATTGGCATCAAACAAAAGAGAACTCCAAACTTTTCTGTAATAGTTAAAGGATGCTGGAAGTAGCAGTGGAGGTAATTATGCATCAAAAAGGACATTTTAATTTGAAGCTAGAGGCCATGTCTAAAGTGATTAATATTTTAGTGTCTGTCTTCACAACAGAAGGTGGAATTGATTTTGTGGTGTGAGGAGTGGTGGGGAAGTACTGTAATAGTAGTATTGGGTAGGAAAATAATGGATAGAAAGTCCATGCTAAATTGGTTGGCATCCAGCCCAGAAAGGATGTTGAGGGAAGTGAGGGTACTGTACTTGTAGATTGGAGTGGTGCCAAAAGCTGTAATTAAAATAATGAAAATGCTGGAAATATTAAGGCTAGGCAGTAACTGCAAAGAGGGAAATGATCAGAAGCTCTTTGTTGGATCTGGGAAAGGAAGGTTAAAACAGGTGATTTTAAGTTGCAGTGAAATTGTGGGAGGAATGGAAAGGACAAAGGGAATAGAAGATTAATGGGATAGTTAGAGGGATAATTATTCTTCTTTGCTTGTGTTATGTATTGACAATAGGGCTGTACGATAAACCCAGCAGGTCAGGCTGTACTGATGAAGAGAGAAAAACTGAGCCAACGGCACAGATGGAAGGTTTACAACTGAAAGGGCCAGTGTCTAGAAGTGTCAGAGGACATTCAATATGTCACAGATATTAGTAGGAAGGGAGAAAGGATTGAATCAGACCAGGACAAAATGACTTTGGTAGGGCAAGAGCAGACTGAACCAATGGATCTGCCCAAATGGTCCTGCTTGCAAAAGGTAAAAGTGGGCTCTGTGAGTATGGGGCACAAAGCTGGAAGCTGTGAATGGAAGGTCTCCTGAAGGATTGAGGTCCAGCATAGTGTAGGATAAAATGGCCTTATATTTAGCGGCAGAGTCATGATGTTGAAGTTGTCTCTGAGAGCTGATGGTGGGTCCCTGTGAGACCTTAACAATACCAAATTGGTCAGGCTCGATGACAATATCAGGATTGGTTCTTAATGAGTGGAATTCCTCAAGTTCAGAGAGGGTGGGTATTTGGATAGTAATGGTCTAGAGAGTCAAACATGAGCAGATGGAACTAGAGTAGATGGGATCATCTTAGTCAGTATAGGCAGCCTCCGCTCTCCCCATGGACCAGAGAGGAGAGGATCGGAGTGAGAGCAGGTAAGCGCAGTGGCAATGGGACACAGTGCGAGGCCTGCAGGAACCCCTGCAGCAGCCTGGGACTTAAAGGGGCCATTTTGGCCAGCTGCAGTTGGGACTGTAACTAAAATGGCGACTCTTGCATTGGGGACTCAGTGGGGTGTTCTGTACATTCTGTACTTTTCTGGGATTGTGCTTATGTACAGGGATAGTTTTGCTGAGCTGTATGCAAAAAAATGTATTTCACTGTACCTGGTACACATGACAAAGAAACCATTGAACCACTGAGATTGGGCTGAAGTGCCTGTTTCATTGCCATATGACTCAATAAGCTGTTATCCGCTCTTTGGACTGTCTTCATGTGAATCTATGCAATCCTTTTAAGGAATCTCAGCAAATATTCTCACTATTCACACATTTTAACTGCAGATCAAAATAAAAAGCTGAAAATGCTGGAAATCTGAAATAAAAACAGAACATGCCAGCAATGCTTAGCAGGACAGACTAGGGAATCGAGAACGTTTCAGATTGAAAATTTATATTACTTTCATTTCTCACATCTGTCTTTTCCGCAACTTCATGTTCAGGATCTCCCTCATTATTGGTATTGGTTAATTATTGTCACATTTACTGAGATACAGTGAAAAAATATTTGCATGCTATCCAGTTAAATCAAATCATACGAAACATGAGTACAATCAAGCCATACACAAGCACAACAGGTAGTGCAAACAGACAAATAACAGAGTGCAGAATATAGTGTTACAGCGTTACAGTTACAGAGAAAATGTGCAAGATCCGCAATGAGATCAGTTAGCAGATCAGGATTTCACCCCAGCTTGATGGAGGACAATTTAACAGTCTGATAACAATGGGGAAGAAGTTGGTCCTGAATCTGGTTTCAAACATTTGTATCTTCTGCCCAACTGGAGAGTGGAGGAGAGGGAATGAGCAAGGTGAAAAACCTCTTTGCTCCTATACTCGACTCCTCTTCTTACAAAGGCCAACATGCCATTCGTTTTCTACACTGCCTGCTGTACCTGCTTACTTTCATAGACTGATGAACAAGGATCCCCACATCCTGTTGTACTTCCCCTTTTTCCAGCTTGACACCATTTACATAGTAATCTGCCTTTCTGTTTTTGATACCAAAGTGGATAACCTCACATTTATCCACATTAAACTTCATCTGCCATGCATCTGCCCACTCCCCCAAACTGTCCAAGTTATCCTGCATTCTCATAGCATCCTCCTCACAGTTCACACTGCCACCCAGCTTTGTCATCTGCAAATTTGCTCATGTTACTTTGAATCCCTTCATCCAAATCGTTGATGTATACTGTAATCTAAATCATTGATGTATCTTATAGATTAGCATCAAATCCTGAAACATTAATTTTAAATATGTCTGAAATATAATTTTAGAGTTTTTAAAGCCATTAAAACTGGCTGTAAAGTTCTAAAAAGTTGGTAGAAATCCATCTACTCTCATTTGCATTACTGGTGTTGTAGTTTTGCTGCTAGTTATATTCTGCTCCTGATATTCAGTTCCATCGACATTAATGAAGCTGAATATTGAGAAGGGACTACAAAAGACTGAGCATCAGTTTAGCTGTGGTTATCATGGGTGTTATTTGTACTATTGGGTGTTACATAATTTTTTTTTCAATTGTACTGAAGCAGTCATTCAGTTCTGAATGCTTTCAATTGCAGTATCATTAAACTGAGATGTTTTAGATTTTGAAACATTTCTTAACATTGGCCGAGTACATCGGTACTTTAAGTTCCATGTGACTGACTGACAAAATAAACAAAATCCCACCTGAATTCCCCATTGACAAAGAGGGGTGTTGTACCAAGAGAGACCCAAGTATATTATATAATCCCCAATACAATCTTCCAAATGGTGAATATCTCTTATGTGAAGGGATACAACAAAGGGAAAATAAAATGGTCTTAAAAAGTATATATTTTGCATTGTTTCAAGATATTTTTTTATTTTTTATGTTTCAAGATATATCTTTAATGTTAGAAAATGCCCAATGCATCATCAATGTTATTTATGACATACCAGTTCTTCCTAATTTCATTGCACGCTTGAAAGTTATTTCCAAAGGGTTATTATTTTTAAGAAAGGACTTTGATGACTTTGATAAATACCAAAATGCATACTGCTACTCGGGTTGATCAAAGAAATGTACTGGACTAATAAATCTTATGTGTTTTGCTCTGCTTCTTGCTACACCCAAATCAATCTGGTATTAATGGCACCCGTGATATAAAAGCAAAGCAAATTCAGAAGGAAAATATGTCAAAATTAAGCAAAAACAGAAAATACTTAGGAAACTGGAAATACTTAGCCAATTAAGCAGCAAAAGCAGAATAAGATACAAAGTTAAAATTTCAATTTGATGGTCTTTCATCAAAAAGTAATTTGGAAGCTGGAAACTACTGACTGCCAAATGTACTAGTGGAATAGGGATCCTTTCAGCTTTGTACTTGTAGCCCAGTGTTTCTTTAAATACAATTTCCAGTCGCTTTGAAATATAAATGCTTTTATGATTTAGGGAATGGATGATATCTGTGCAATTTTACATAATAATCAGTTTGGGATGCTAATTACATCACAGACCATGATTAGTATGCATTCATGAAGATTTCATTAAGTTTGATGGGCACTTCAATTGATAGTTTTTAAATTGTTTCATAAAATGGGAAAGTACTGGAAAGAAAATATTTTTTTCTGAAACAAATTTACAAGCATGCCTTTCTTATATTCATCAGAGATTCAGTTTGAAATTTGTTCAATAAAAATAACTTCTATTAAGAGTGCTCTTTTCAGCAACCTAATTTTGACCCAACGTTTACTGTCCTCATTTGGATATTGCGTGCAATGTTAACTTGGAGACAAACTGTGGTAATAAGTTTCTGAAAAATATGGCATTTTTGCTTGACAGCCAAATTGTGAAAAATGATTTGGAGGTTATAGGGAGGGATTTAGTGAACTCTTGATTCTTGTTTGGCAATCCTAGCCCCTCCCACATCACTGTCCTCCAACCCCATCTAAGCACATGAACTGATTTAGTTCTCTCAATATCACACAACTGGTGCTTGTCATGCAAACTGTATTATATAATATCTACTGCCTACACGTACAGTAAATTGATTTAACATGCTGCTTATATAACTTATTTCCCGAATACCCAATTCCATCAAGCTGGATATGGAAGCACTATTTGCATGCAATTATTTTTGTAAAGTTACAAGATTCATGAAGATTCATTAGGTCAAAAATTTACCCTAGCTCAGTCCCACTATCGATATCAATGTTAAAAAAGGATTGCCCTTGTTGTACAGCTGGCATGTTGCAAGTAGGAATAAGTCACAAAAGTAGATATAAGGATATTTGTCCAGAGCTGGGTTTTTGGATTAAATTGTGGGTCTTAGGGTCTCAGCTGAAATAGTGATGTTATTAATATCACAGAATGCAAGAGAGGCCACTTGGGGAGTGAAGATATCCCAAGAGCTTACAATACTGCGATCAAGGTTTCTTTTTAAAATAGGATTGCAGTTTGAAAATAGAGAAGCTATTGAACAGAAAGCCACCGTAGACCAGCTACAGCCCGTTATGAATGGGACATGGGAAGAGTTAGGATAAACGTATCAGATGCACAGTTGGCTCAAGATTACAGAGGGTCAAAGAAGTGAGGCTTGGAATGTGATGTAATAATCAGATCTCAAGATAACAGAATCATGGGTTAGAGGTTCAGCAGCTGAAGAGTGTCAAGGACAATATAGAAAAAGGTGGTCTTTATTAATGTGATCCTAAACTGATTTCAGGAATTTGTACAAGACCAGGGATGCAAACAGTATGGTTCAACATCAGTGTTAAATATTTAGTTAGATAATATTACTGCTTATTCAGTGTGGTGTTGAAATAAATGATGTAGATCACACAGCAAGATCAAGAGAATTGATGCTGAGGTAGGATTGGATGTCCACATTTAGCAACCAGATGATATTCCTATTTAATATTGTAATAAGAAATAAAAGAGACAAAGATAAATCCTGAGGAAACACCGGAACTAACTGATCTACAGACATTTAATCAAGGAGAGTTTAGAGGGAGCATTGGAAATTTTACAGAAAAATTATAGTAGTCTGAGCTAATAAGATAACAGAGTTTGGTGATGCTTTGTACATCCAGCTAACATTGATGAGATTGGTAAACCTGCCCAGGAATGAATGTAATGGAACAAAGGTATCAATGACAGAGATGATGGTATTATTGTGCAATTTGTTTATCCCAGCATTGTCCTGGGGCACAGCCAGCCAAAGGGTTGACTGTTGGTATTTTGATGAAATATTAGAAATGAATTGAGTAAGTGTTTTCCTGTGCACTAACATATACTGAAACTACATAGGAATCGGAAAGGATAAGAAGATGTGGGTAGAAGATAATAAAAATGAGATAGCCTATCTATGTAAGGGAAGGTATAGTTGCCATAAGAATGCAGTAACGTTTAAAACACATTGTTCCATTGATATTCATCAATGATAATCAATTTGCGTATTTAAATGTACGGCCATTTTATTATATATTCTTGAAAGATACAGCAAGCAATATAATTGTGTTACATACTGTATCTTGGTCAGCAAGCATTCTATTCTATTACAGTAGAGATGACTCTACTATCAGGAACTATTAACTTTGTGCAATAGTAATTCAGATAAGATATGGCATCAAAGTTATTTCCTTTGTTTACAAATTTAATACCAACGCAAAATGACACATGCAAACAAAAGAGATTTAAGAAAAATTAACATAAGTAAATCAGAAAAAAATGAGAGATGCACAAAGGAAATTTTCAAAAGGGTTGGGACAGACCAGACAAACTTTTTTATTTACAGAAGGAACAGTGCATTAAAATCATTATTTCCTACTCTTGTTTTGGGGTTTGACTGCAAAATACAATGGTTTGTGAATTAAGAACTTGCTGGTGCAATTTATAATATTCCTACCACAGCATGTTGTGATTCCCGCTACTCTTTCCATGGGACAGCATGCAAGCAAAGAACATGCTGATAAACACCCAGATTTGGCCTGTAGGCATTTAACAGCAAATATGAAACATATTGTGACTGAATCATTATCCAGCACATGTCTAACAAAGTAGTAACAGCAGTGGATCAAAGAGTAATACAGTATTGTTGTGCCAAATTCTCTTTTATTTTCTGCAGGGTATTGCAAATAGGAATGCATTTTGAGTGTTTCTGTACTGCAATTATCTATTGCTGAATTATAGGTATTTTTATGGAACTAGCAAAAAATGTTCTTGTAATCCTCTCAGAATCTTTATCCATTTTCACTGCCCTCCTTCAGATAGGAAAGCAAGCTACTTAAATCATGTTGGCCCTTTTGGTCATTAAAAGCTGATGCGTAACAGCATTCTTCTACACTCAACGTTTACTTTACATTGAACCAGAAGGTTCACAATCTGCCAAAGGCTATCTCTGTGGCATTCAGTATAGGCAAACTGGAGTCATACAAGAAGTCTGGATATGATCTCCAGAAGCCCACCGCAAGCAGGAAGAGACAATTCTAGACAAAATTGGGTTCACAGCCAGTCAGTTGTGGCAGGGCTTGCACGCTATTACTTCTTACAAGGCAAAACTGGGGAGCATAAGTGGCAACAACACATCACTTCCGGATGAACTCAATGACATTTATGCATGCTCAAGGAGAACAATGACATACCTGCATGGCTCCTGATGACCTTGTGATCTCAGCATCTGAGGCCACTGTCAGAGTATCTTTCAAGAGGGTAAAATCCATGCAGAGCATCCAGCTGAGATGGCATTTCTGGCTGAGCATTGAAGACCTGGGCAGACCAACTGACTGGAGTATTCGAGAACATCTTCAACACCTTGTTCCTGCATTCTGAGCTTCCCATCTCTCTGAAAATGACATGTTTTGCACCATTGCCAAGAGGAGCATGGTGATCTGCTTCAGTTAATGCTGTTGTGTATCACTAACATCCTGACCGGAGTCTCTGCACCTCCCTTTGCATTTGGATTCTTGACTTCCTAATCACCAGGCTTCAATCAATGTGGATCAGTAACAAAATCTCTTCCTCGTTGATCATCAACACAGGTGCCCCTTAGTCCCCTACTCTTTGTTTTTACAACCATGATTGTGTGGCTAAGCATAGCTTCAATGCCATCCGTAAATTTTCTGATGACACCACTGGCCAAGTCGCAGGTTTTGATAAGTCAATGTACAGGAGTGAGATAGAACACGTGGCTGAGTGGTGCCGCAGTAACAACCACTTGTTCAACATCTACAAAACCAAGGAACTAATCATAGACTTCAGGAACGGGATGTCGGGAGACCATGCCTGGTTTTCATTGGTGGGTCAGTGGTGGAGACTTGTGAATTTTCAAGTCTTGGTCATTAACATCTTGATTGAACTATCCTGGGCCCAGCACATGTGATCATGAAGGCATGCCTCTCCTTTCTTAGAGCTTTAGAGAGATTTTGCATGTCACCAAATACTCTAACGAATTTTTGCAGATGTATTGTAGAAAGTATCCTGACTGGTTGGATTATGGTCTGGTATGGCGATTCCAATGCATGGGAACACAAGTGGCTGCACAGAATGGAAAACATAGTTTGATCACAGGCACAGCCTTCTCCACCAGTGAAACCACCTACATGAGGTGCTCCGTCAAGAAAGTGGCATCTATTATCATGGGTCCCTTACTTCTTCCCTCTACTACCATTGGGCAGGAGGTACAGAAGCCTGAAGTCCCACAGCACCAGGTTCAAAGGCAGCTACTTTCCTGCAACCATCAAGTTGTGGAACCAACTTCCACAACCTTAATCCTACTTCAGCAGCACCTCTTTGCTGTACCATGGATTTGTTCTAATTGTGTTTGCATTCTTTTTCTTTACAATATCTTGTATAATGTATGTACAATTTTATGTTCTGTGTGTTGTCTCAGTCTACATACCTGTGAAGCTTGCTGCAAGCAGATTTTTCATTGTACCTGTACCTCACCATACCTGTGCATATGGCAATAAATTCAACATGACTCGTAATTGAAGTCTAATTACCACAAATACTGCTCACATGGTAACAAGAGCACACATTATGAGTACTTGGAAGTGCAAATATTCCTTTAAGAGGGAGTTAGCCACATCTTGTTTAACTTGATGTGTTTAGATTCAAGGAAATGCGATAGGGAGTGATCTTAAAAGAATTCCTGTTGCTTCCAATCTGAAAAAAATGAATAAATTGTTTAAGTTGCGATTCAAAAGACAAATAATAACATTTAAGTAATGTCTTTTGGGTAATAAACAAAACAGTATTACTGAAACATAGAAACATAGAAACATAGAAAGTAGGTGCGAGAGTAGACCACCAGGTCCGTCGAGCCCGCACCGCCATTCGCTCATGGCTGAACACTAAACAGACACACTTACCCACAAACAGTAGACACAAGACACAGAACACAAGACACTACCCTCCCCTTTATACCGCTATCACCCCTCTCCACCCCAAGAACCGCGTGATCTCCTGGGGGAGGCAAAAAAACGGATAAAAACCCAGGTCCAATTCGGGAAAAAAAATCCGGGAAATTCCTCTCCGACCCCAATCCAGGCGATCGACACTTGTCCAGGAGATCACTCAGGTCTTACTATACTAACCATACCTAGGTCCATATCCCTGCCCTCTCCCCGTAGCCCCTTATCCCCTTGGCAGCTAAAAAACCATCTATTTTAGTCTTAAATATATTTAACGTTTCTGCTTCCACTGCTCCCTGGGGCAGTGAATTCCATAAATTAACCACCCTCTGGGTGAAGAAGTTCTTCCTCATCTCAGTTTTAAAAGAGCCCCCCCTTATTCTGCAACTATGTCCCCTAGTTCTAGTTTCCCCGATCATTGGGAACATCCTCGGTGCATCCACCCGATCAAGGCCCCTCACGATCTTATATGTTTCAATGAGATCGCCTCTCATTCTTCTAAACTCCAAAGAGTAGAGTTCCAGCCTACTTAACCTTTCCTCATATGTCAATCCCCTCATTGCAGGAATTAATCTTGTAAACCTTCGCTGCACTGCCTCCAGGGCTAGTACATCCTTTCTTAAGTATGGACCCCAGAACTGTACACAGTATTCCAAATGTGGTCTCACTAATACTGTGTACAGCTGCAGCAAGACCTCCGTGTTTTTATACTCAATCCCCCTAGCAATAAAGGCCAAAACTCCATTGGCCTTCCTGATTGCTTGCTGCACCTGCATACTAACTTTTAGTGATTCATGTACTAATACCCCTAGATCCCTTTGCGTTGCATTACAACGCAGCTCCTCCTCATTTAGAAAATAACTTGCCCTATCATTTTTTTTCCCAAAGTGAATGACTTCACATTTATTAGTATTAAATTTCATCTGCCAAGTTGTTGCCCACTCACCTAGCTTATCTATATCCTTTTGCAGACTCTTCCTATCCTCCTCATCCCCTACTTTTCCTCCCATTTTTGTATCTTCCGCAAATTTTGATATATTACACTTGGTTCCCTCCTCCAAATCATTTATATAAATTGTGAACAACTGGGGTCCCAGCACCGACCCTTGCGGAACCCCACTAGTTACCGGTTGCCATCCCGAGTATGAACCATTTATCCCCACTCTCTGCTTCCTATTTGTTAGCCAATCCTCTACCCATGCTAATATATTACCCCCAATCCCATAATTTTTTATTTTTAGCAATAGTCTCTTATGTGGCACCTTGTCAAAAGCCTTTTGGAAGTCCAAGTATACCACATCCACCGGTTCCCCTTTATCCACCCGGGTTGTTACTTCCTCAAAGAATTCGAGCAGATTCGTTAAACAGGACTTCCCCTTCACAAAACCATGCTGGTTCTGTCCGATGAAGTCATGTTTATCCAAGTGCCCCGTTAGTGTTTCTTTAATAATTGTCTCTAACATTTTACCCACCACCGATGTTAGACTAACCGGTCTATAGTTACCCGCCTTCTGTTTACTTCCTTTTTTAAATATAGGTGTTACATTGGCCATTTTCCAATCCACTGGGACCGTTCCTGCCTCCAGGGAGTTTTGGAAAATTATCACCAATGCATCCACAATCCCCACCGCTATCTCCCTCAAGACCCTTGGATGTAATCCATCAGGCCCAGGGGATTTATCCTCCTTCAGTCTCATTAATTTCCCTAATACCACCTCCTTGGTGATCTTAATAGTATTTAGCTCCTCCATTCCTACCGCCCCCTGTTTATCCAGCGTTGGAATATTTTTTGTGTCTTCTATGGTGAAGACTGATACAAAATACTCGTTTAATGCCTTTGCCATTTCCATGTTCCCCACCAACAACTCTCAAGTCTCACCCTCCAATGGACCAACGTTCACCTTAGCCACCCTTTTTCTTTTTATATAGCTATAAAAACTCTTACTATTAGTTTTTATGTTGTTCGCTAAATTCCTTTCATAGTCTATTTTCCCCGTCTTAATTAATCTCTTAGTTATTTTTTGCTGACCTTTAAATGCTTCCCAATCCTCTACCCTCCCACTATCTCTGGCTACCTTATATGCCCTTGCCTTCAGCCGAATACTATCCTTTATAGTTTTACTGAGCCATGGCTGACTGTTCTTACCCTTACCCCTTTTTTTCTTCATAGGAATAAATTTTTCTTGAAGGTTATACAGTAGATCCTTAAACGTACACCACTGCTCATGTACCGTCTTATTCTTGAGTCTGCTATCCCAGTCAACTTTGATCAGCTCAGTCCTCATACCTTCATAATCCCCCTTATTTAGACTAAGCACCCTAGCCTGAGTTTCAACCTGCTCCCCTTCTATTTGAATATGGAATTCGACCATATTGTGGTCACTTGTTCCCAACGAGTCCCTAACTATGACATTTTTAATTAATCCTGCTTCATTACACAGGACCAGATCCAAGATTGCCTCCCCCCTTGTCGGTTCTGTGACATACTGTTCTAGGAACCCGTCTCTAATACATTCTATAAACTCTTCCTCTAGTCTACCCTGCCCAGTTTGGTTTGCCCAATTAATATGAAAATTGAAGTCCCCCATGATTACAGCAGTTCCCTTTTTACATGCGTCAACTATTTGCAGATTTATGTTCTGACTAACAGCGTCACAGCTATTTGGAGGTCTATAAATTACACCCACTAGTGTTTTTTTCCCCTTGTTATTCTCTATCTGTACCCAAGCTGTTTCACTATCCTGATCCTTCAACGCAATATCCTTCCTCTCTATTGCCGTTATTCCCTCCCTTATTAAAAGGGCCACCCCTCCTCCCTTTCTTTCCTGTCTATCTTTTCTAATTGTCGAGTACCCCTCTATATTTAACTCCCAGTCCAGATTCACAGATGCCACAATTTCAGAATACAATAGATTCTGAGAGGCACAAGAGACTGCAGGTACTGCAAGATAGAGCAAAAAATCCTAAATATGGATACTTAGAGCACAAAGTAGTACTAAATTACAAATATCAGAAGAGATAACATCATTAAATCTTGCAAATAATTAAATGAGTGCGTTCTGATATTGTATTATTGCCTGCAGATGATCATCACAGGTGGGTTGTTACAAATTCCCAATCAAATAAATGTGTAGGTTAGGCAGCATCTGTGGAGGGAACAGACAGACAACATCTTTGGTTGGGACCCTTCTTCAGAGGGACAGACAAGGTTTCAGGTCAGGACCATTTTCCTATATCTGCAGTTTCTTGTGTCTCCACTATTATCTTAACTTTGTAACGGAGGTCTCAAAATACTCCCTCCCCCCAAAAAAAACTAACAGGACCATCCTTGCTAGTTATAAGAGTACTCTACGACAGGAAGATATTGGTTAATTACAGTCATGCATACAGTGAAAATCTTTATTTTGCATGCTGGCAAATCGAACCATACATGAATATATCAGGCAGTGCCAACGAGAAAATAAACAGAATGCAAAATACAGTGTTCCAGCTACAAAGAAAACTGCAGATTAAAAAAGTGCAATGGTGAAAATGAGGTAGTTTGGAAGATCGGGCATTTCATCATATGAGAAGTCCGTTCAAGAGTCAATAGACAATAGGTGCAGGACTAGGCCATCCGGCCCTTCAAGCCAGCACCGCCATTTAATGTGATCACGGCTGATCATCCCCAATCAGTACCCTATTCCTGCCTTCTCCCCATATCCCCTGACTCCGCTATCTTTAAGAGCCCTATCTAGCTCTCTCTTGAAAGTATCCAGAGGACCGGCCTCCACCGCCCTCCGAGGCAGAGAATTCCACACTCACAACTCTCTGTGAGAAAAAGTATTTCCTCATCTCCTTTCTAAATGCCTTACCCCTTATTCTTAAACTGTGGCCCCTTGTTCTGGACTCCCCCAACATCGGGAACATGTTTCCTGCCTCTAGCGTGTCCAAACCCTTAATAGTCTTACATGTTTCAATAAGATCCCCTCTCATCCTTCTAAATTCCAGAGTATTCAAGTCCAGCCATTCCATTCTCTCAGCATAAGACAGTCCCGCCATCCCGGGAATTAACCTTGTAAACCTATGCTGCATTCCCTCAATAGCAAGAATGTCCTTCCTCAAATTAGGGGGCCAAAACTGCACACAGTATTCCAGGTGTGGTCTCACTGGGGCCCTGTACAACTGCAGAAGGACCTCTTTGCTCCTATACTCAACTCCTCTTGTTATGAAGGCCAACATGCCATTCGCTTTCTTCACTGCCTGCTGTACCTGCATGCTTACTTTCATTGACTGGTGAACAAGGACCCCCCAGATCCCATTGTTCTTCCCTTTTTCCCCATCTTGACAGCATTTAGATAATAATCTGCCTTCCTGTTTTTGCTACCAAAGTGGATAACTTCACATTTATCAACATTAAACTGCATCTGCCCACTCGCCCAACCTGTCCACGTCACCCTGCATTCTCATAGCATCCTCCTCACAGTTCACACTGCCACCCAGCTTTGTGTCATCTGCAAATTTGCTACTCAGATAACTGTGGGGAAGAAGCTGTTCTTGAATTTGATGGTATGTGCTTCCGAGCTGTTATATCTACTGCCTGGAGGGAAAGGGGTAAAGAGAGAATGACCAGGGTGTGAGTGGTCATTGATTATGTTGGCTGCTTTCCCCAGGCAATTTGAAGTTTGAGCAACACGTCAGCTGACAAAGTTTTCAATAAAGGGAAGTGAAATCTGATTTGATATGTAAAATGTTCTCTAACCCTGTGAATGCAAGTTAGATGTGATGTTCCTCAATCATGCGGCGTATGCCGTACAAGTATGTTAATTGTTATTACCTTCCACATCACAATCACTGTGGCCAGTCTTAGAAATCATTACTTGAATAAAATATTCTGAAACTCCAAAAATTGCACATTAAAAAGCTATATTCTTTCACAAGCAGCAGGACACAAAAATGAATGCCCAAATATTCTGTTTGGGAGATTAATTAAGCGCCACTTTGATTAAGTCTCCAATGCATACTCGTTTTATGCTCAGTAATATTACATTGTGACTAATTTAGGGAAGCTTTTGCCAATTATTATTTATTTGCTAGATCTCCACCTGAATTACATAGAAACATAGAAACATAGAAAGTAGGTGCGAGAGTAGACCACCAGGTCCGTCGAGCCCGCACCGCCATTCGCTCATGGCTGAACACTAAACAGACACACTTACCCACAAACAGTAGACACAAGACACAGAACACAAGACACTACCCTCCCCTTTATACCGCTATCACCCCTCTCCACCCCAAGAACCTCGTGATCTCCTGGGGGAGGCAAAAAACCGGATAAAAACCCAGGTCCAATTCGGGAAAAAAATCCGGGAAATTCCTCTCCGACCCCAATCCAGGCGATCGACACTTGTCCAGGAGATCACTCAGGTCTTACTATACTAACCATACCTAGGTCCATATCCCTGCCCTCTCCCCGTAGCCCCTTATCCCCTTGGCAGCTAAAAAACCATCTATTTTAGTCTTAAATATATTTAACGTTTCTGCTTCCACTGCTCCCTGGGGCAGTGAATTCCATAAATTAACCACCCTCTGGGTGAAGAAGTTCTTCCTCATCTCAGTTTTAAAAGAGCCCCCCCTTATTCTGCAACTATGTCCCCTAGTTCTAGTTTCCCCGATCATTGGGAACATCCTCGGTGCATCCACCCGATCAAAGCCCCTCACGATCTTATATGTTTCAATGAGATCGCCTCTCATTCTTCTAAACTCCAAAGAGTAGAGTTCCAGCCTACTTAACCTTTCCTCATATGTCAATCCCCTCATTGCAGGAATTAATCTTGTAAACCTTCGCTGCACTGCCTCCAGGGCTAGTACATCCTTTCTTAAGTATGGACCCCAGAACTGTACACAGTATTCCAAATGTGGTCTCACTAATACTGTGTACAGCTGCAGCAAGACCTCCGTGTTTTTATACTCAATCCCCCTAGCAATAAAGGCCAAAACTCCATTGGCCTTCCTGATTGCTTGCTGCACCTGCATACTAACTTTTAATGATTCATGTACTAATACCCCTAGATCCCTTTGCGTTGCATTACAATTGTACTGTTAAACCTCTTCATTTAATTGTTTAAATGCCAAATATAAATAGGCAATAATTGTTGTGAACTGTATTCGATATATCAACACATTCTGCTATGGATTTTTTTTTAAACGAATAAAATCACAAATGATTTTACTTGCCAACTTCGAAGTAGATGAAGTAGTGGTAGCTTTTCTTTCATTTACACCACCTGTGGAGACCAACTCTCTGGAGTTTAAGCGGAATCATCATTCTCTCACAACACAACTCCAAGGTCCCCACCTGCTTTGAAAGGGCATTCATAATACCAGTGTCCAAGCTGAGCAAGGTGATGTGCCTCAACGATTACTGACCAGTGGTACTCACATCCTTGCACCAACTCTTCAGCCTTACATTCATCCATCGCATCCTACTATTCCCACCCACACTGGCATGTGATATATCAACGTGGTTCGATAACTCAATGCTCATTAACGAAGGAGGCTGCAGAGAGTGGTAGACAATTCATGGCCCATCATGGGCACTGACCTCTCCACCAGCTAAGGGATCTACACTCGGGTTTCCTCAAAAAAGACCACACCACCTCTGTCATCCTCTCATCTCATTACTACAATCATGAAGAAGGTATAGGAGCCTTAAAACTGTGACCTCCAGGTTCAGGAACAGCTCTTTTCATTCTAGCATCAGACTCTTGAAAGTAGCGGACCAGCCACAATCTCAGCAATTATGCTCTTCTATGTTAGAAATGCTTTTGACCTCATTCAACCCATGCCTAAGGAGATTCTTGGTTTTATTTTACCTCCAAAATTATCTCTGAACACATATTGCAACATTATCACAATATAAACAATGTTTTCAAGAGAGAGTTAGATTTAGCTCTTAGGGCTAAAGGAATCAAGGGATATGGGGAAAACGCCAAAACGGAATACTGATTTTGGATGATTAGCCATGATCATATTGAATGGTGGTGCTGGCTCGAAGGGTCGAATGGCCTACTCCTGCACCTATTTTTTATGTTTTCTATGTTTCTATAAGATGTAGAAGCAGGAAGAGCCCAATGCAACTCTAGTCCTTGCCCCACTATTCAGCCAGACAATGGTTGATCTTTTACTCAGTGGCCCCTTTGATTCCTTTAATATCTAAATATCCTTTGAAACTATGCCTTGAATATACTTATCGCCATTTGTGGAAAAAGGCTTTTCTTTATTCTATTCCAGATTTTGATGAGTTGAAACTTTTGTGATATTCATTGGTGTGCAATATTGTTTCCTTGCTTTAGAATATATATCTTCATTGAATTATCTAGAAATATGCAAAACTGAGGAAAAGTTACTAAGTTTGGTTAAAACCATTCAATCTCATTATTTAGAATGACATTATTTCCCATCACCGCATCTAATTATTCCATTAAATAAGTTTTATTTTCTGACCTAAGTTTGGCCATTGTATTCGAATGCCAAACATGTTAACTACTTCCTAATACATGCTGACAACTTTCTCTTCTTCATGCTGCAGTGATTTGAATTGACTGGACTTTGGCATCTGGTTTGATGAGAACATTGGGAAGAGGTTGCGTTGGCATCTGCCTATCTTATTGGAACGCACCAGCAGTTAGGTAAGTAATCATTTTTAGTTTAGTTTAGTTTAGAGATACAGTGCGGAAACAGGCCCTTCAGCCCACGGAGTCCACATGGACCAGCGATCCCCACACATTAACACTAACCTACACACACTGGGGACGATTTACACGTATACCAAGCCAATTAACCTACACACCTGTACGTCTTTGGAGTGTGGGAGGAAACCGTAAATCTCAGAGAAAACCCACGCAGTCGCGGGGAGAACGTACAAACTCCGTACAGAAACGATAAGAGGAGGCTCCAAGCTTCTGCCCGATTCCGTATACCTGTAATGACCCAAATTTAGAGCAATTAAAAACACTGATGAGTTGCAAACTACACAAATAAAAATATTCCACACTCACTCACCATAAAAATTCACATAAATTAGTCACTTGGACAAGCTGTTTAAGGGCTGCAGCCGGTTGATAAAATAACCTCAGCAGGTGCCCATTCAGGAGCTGTGGGGCCAGGGAATATCAATAATCTCAACAATGGCTCTGCAAGTGGTGAGCAGTGAGAGGCGCCTCAAGAGAAAAAAATATTTTTTTGTTAGAAAGCAAAAAAATATAATAATGATAATCTAGTTTATGGGATAAAGCATTCTATTGTAAGTAGAGTTCTATGTTTTATAGCGTGTTTCATTGAATACAAAAGGAAAAATTCACATTTTATAAACTATAGGTTGAATAATGCATGCAAATTGATTATGTTATGGAAAGAGCAAAGTTGGACCAGAATATGATAGTTTGCTGATGAAGAAGGGCTTGATAAAAAAATAGCATTAGTTCAATCTAATTCCAGTACATGAGCAGAAAATAATTATTTTCCACTGTTTGGTAGGGTTGTCCAAAAAATAATCAGAAGAAACGCAGATTTTTTTTGCAAAGAAAGTCTTCAGGATATGACTGGCAGTCCTCAGTTCGTTAAAATTGGTCATAACATTCCCTTCACCCTAACCCTCTACATTGGTTCTCCTCAAGGTTTTGTGTTCAATACCACATTCAACACCCTCTACACCCGTGACCGTGCAGCCAAGTATAGCACCAACTTGATCTTTAACTTTACCAATGATAGTGCTATTATCAGCCAGATCAACAACAATGAGATGGGTTCAGGTAAGAGATTGGGAACCTTATGTCAGGGTGACAAAAGACAAAATAGTTGGTTGCTGACCTGAGGAAGTGGGGATGGGGTGGATGGAGGTGAACACAACCCTGTCCTCATCAATAGAGCTACTGCAGAAATGGTTACATGGTATCCATATTGTCACCATCAACCCAACCGAATCTCCTCAACATTAAATATGTTGAATCGCTTTCTTGTGTTGATCAAGAAATCACATCAACATATTTACTTTCTTAGGCTTCTGAAAAGAGCCAACATGTCCATCTTGATTGTCTCGAACCTCTAGAGATGCGATATAGAAAGCATTTCGATGGGATGTATCTCAGCCTGGTAGGGCAACTGCTCTGCATTTGAACCTATGCCTGCCAAATGGTGAACATAGTCCAGTCTACTACAGGCTTGTCACTTCCTTCCTCCTTGCTTCACGAAGGCCAGATGAATCACCGTGAATGCTTGCTACTCTAGTCATTCCCTTTTCTTTCTTCTACCTTCTACCTTACAGGAGCTTGGAAACCCAGATGTCCAGCCTTAAGAACAGTTTTCCCAATGTTTTTAGAATCCTGAACCTCCTCCTTCACAACCCTTTCCTGGAGGTGCTGCCACATTCACTTTTTTTAAGATAGACATAAAATGCTGGAGAAACTCAGTGGGAAACCCTGGAGAACAGTGATAGGCGACATTTTGGGTTGGAACCCTTCTTCAGACTAAGAGAAGTTTGACAAAGGGTTCTGACCTGAAAGGTCATCTATCCATTTTTCTTTAAGGATGTTGCCTGAACCGCTGGGTTCCATGCTGCCATGTATTCTAAACTCAAGCGCATTCAGTTATTCCATTATTGCATTTTGGTTTTATATTTGCATTACTTCAGATTCCACGACAATCTTTGCATCATTCTGCTATTTTGCATTCGATATTGTGTTTTTTTTGTATCTATCATTATCACATATACTTTGTACTCTACGTGTTTCATGTGAACAAGCAATTCCACTGCACCCTGGTGCATATGATAATTAACTCATCTGAATCTGAGGTGTTCTGTCATAAAGTGCACTTGCACAGTGACTGTAACATGAATTGGTAAAGTCTGAGAAAGAAGGCAATAGTACATGTGAAACACCAGAAAAATAGAATTATATTTAAACAAAGTTTCATTTGAGGCACCATCAGTAGTTCATTCTTCATATTTGAATTTCTTTGCAAGCTCGTGGCATTTCTAATGGATCTATGCTGTACTCAATTGCCTCAATAATCTTTCATAACTGTGGAACTTTAAATTCCAACCAATTGTTTGATTTTCATGTTCTTCGCAGATTAACTATTACATTTCAACTTTCATTGTAGGTATTATTATTCAAGTACCAAGAAATGAATGTTGAATTCAGCATTTATATCATATACAAAAAATCTTGTTTAGTTTATGCACCATTATACAGATAAATAATTGGTACACATTTACTTATTCACAATTTACACTGAAATTAACAATACATTTGCAGTAAATGTAAGAACAATGTATAGTAAATGTACAATGCAAGTGAGTGAGTCAGAGAAATTAAGGATAACGGGATGACGTCCTTGCAAATGGCAGGATGGGAGGAGATATAATCAAGGTAACTGTGAGTCAGTGGGTTTGCAATAGATGGAAATATACAATGGTCTATTATTAGAGGTAACAGAAAAAATGTAGGAGGTCGGAGAAACGATAAACAACTTGCTTTCAAATTAGGATAGATTTCATTCTGCACTGTTTCTTATCCATGGATTTTTCTTTGACAGGCTGTGCAAAGAAAGCAGGAGAGAACAAACAGATAAATCAAAACAACATTGCTTATATTGAAAGTAATTAGCAGAATAGACTGGCAGCATCCTGATCACATTTCAGAAGTGATTGTAATTTCATATCTCTAGAATAAAAATCAACGATCAAGTTACACAGATAAAAACATTTGATGATATGGCGCAAAATAGAAAGAAAGTGTGGACAATTAAAATTATCCATTTCCTTTAGAATCCCAGGAATCTCCTCTCTGACCACAAACTTTACTTAGTAGGAGTCAGAGTCAGAGGGTAGTTAATCTGTGGAACTCATTTGCACAGCGGGCTGTGGAGGCCAAGTCAGTGAATATTTTTAAGGCAGAGATAGACAAATATTTGATTAGAACGGGTGTCAAGGGTTATGGGGAGAAGGCAGGAAAATGGGATTAGGAGGCAGAGTTCAGCCATGATTGAATGGCGGAGTAGACTCGATGGGCCAAATGGCCTAATTCTACTCCTACAACTTGTGAATTTGTGAACTTGTGAAGTAAATGTGAAAAAGGCAGATTAACCTTTGTATGAAAGAAAGTTTTTTTTTGTAAAGTCATAGTTTATGTTAATATATGATTGAACAACATGTACCTTCTTGTTTGACATGAACAATATCGGAATACAAGAAGATGATAGCAACAACAATGTAAAATTGTTCAGTACTGCACGGGTTAAAGATTACAGGCATGAAGCGATGAAGAAGGATGTTGATGGACGCTGGCTTCAAAATCTGTGTCAGCTGCAGAGAAATCTCTTCTAGTAACCAGTGGTTGTAACTTGGCCTCTGCTGACTTGACGCAGATCATAAATATGTATCCAAGAAGCTCTACCAAAATTTCCAATCGGAGAGTCCAAGAAAAAAAAGATCCAAGAGCTTTAAGAGTTTATCAATTCCAGAATGACTTAAGCAGTGTCTCCTTTAATATAAAGCAGTCTATAAATTTTGGAAACCATGGGTAGGCTTGATCCCAAATTCAATCTTATGAAGGAAACATCCAAAAGAAACAGACTGTTTAAGAAGTGCCAGAACACTTGATAAAGTACTCTATGTCCTTCTCTTCCTGAATAAACCGGAGGCACAATGGAGAGGTGAAAGTATTTTAATGCTGGTTGATGCATTAACCTTAGGTTTTATTAAAGATACTGATATTTATATTTTGATTTTCTCATCCACTAGATTTCCCTTAGGTGTTTTACAGCTAATTGATCACCTTTCTGCAGTGTGATAGGTAAAGGCTTTGAGTTTGAGTTTGAGTTTAGTTTATGGTCACGTGTACCGAGGTACAGTGAAAAGCTTTTGTTGTGTTCTAATCAGTCAGCAGAAAGACAATAATTGATTACAATCAGGCCGTCCACAATGTATACATACATGATAAAGGGAATAACGTGAATATAACATGCAAGAAAAAGCAAGTAAAGACCGATCCAAAATATTCTGAAGGTCTCCAATGAGGTAGATAGTGGTTCAAGGCTGCTCTCTAGTTGTTGGTAGGATGGTTCAGTTGCCTGAAAACAGCTGGGAAGAAACTGCCCCTGAATCTGGAGGTGTGCGTTTTCACACTTCTATACTTTTTGCCTGATGGGAGAGGGGTGAAGAGGAAGTGGCCGGGGTGCGATCTTTCTTGATTATGCTGATGGCCTTGCTGAGGCAGCGTGAGTTGTAAATGGAGTCAATGGAAGGAAGATTGGTTTGTGTGCTGGTTTGGGCTGCATCCATAACTCTCTGCAATTTATTGCAGTCTTGGATGGAGCTGTTCCCAAACCTAGCATTCAATAAATTGCTTTCTACATCGCATCTGTAGAAGTTGGTGAGTGTTGTTGGGGACATGCTGAACTTCCTTAGCCTTCATTTGCAGCATTTAATTTGCTCAAGATCTCATGTCACCCATTAACTTCCTCATTGTAGTGGGCGGGATAGATCTTGACTAGAAGACTAAGGGAACATCTTTGTCTCTTTGGGGCAGACCAAAACCTTTGGCATACAAAAGTATAGGTAGACAGGAAGCGATTCATTCCTTCAGTACTACGGTAAATTTGGACAAGGTTATAGAGTGAGAATTAGGTTCATAATCTTTTAACACAGAATGTCCATTCATTCCCATGCCTTTTTTACAGTAACAAAAATAGCATCCAGTTTCTAATAGGTGAGTACATAATCCACTTGAGAAGAAGAAGAAAAAGGATTTCCACCGGCATTTGAAATAGAATCCCAACATTGTTAAAATTATTAATTTATAATGGCAAAGTTGTAAAATCAATGTTATTGAATCAGAAACATCACAGACAAATCAACAAGATATTGTTACATATGAAAAAGAAGGCTTTCAATAACTTTGGTGCCCAGTGGAATTCATATGTTGATATAAAAATGAAATGACCAATCAATTAATCCAGGCAAAAAAACTGAGTATATTATAGGACAATTGAGATGAAACTTTTGCTTGGCAGCTCGTGATAGTGAGGGAAGTAATTTATTCTAGACTGGAATAAGACAAGATACGGCAAAAAAAAAAGTGAAAATATCATTTCCTCAATTAGTATATTACATATCAAATAAAAAGATTTGTTTTTTATTCTCTGATAAATACAATGGGTTAAGAAAAAGAAAAGTATAGAAAACAGAAGAAGAATGAGAGATGTTGAAGCTTAAGAATATGCAGAAAAAGGCTGTTAAAATTAAAATATGACTTTAATCAGCATCTTAGAGAAAAAAACAGTAAGGAAAAAAGAAGTATCTCGTAGGTGAAAAGGTTATTAATGAGAGATTTAAAAGAGGAAACTAAAAGTGTGTTGTATTAGTGTCTGAAGTAAAGTTCAAAGAGAAAATCACAGGAAACAAAAATATTCTGGAACTCAAAAGCTACATGTCTACTTAGTCATTGGGAAGTATTCAATTTTGAATATTAATGTAATTATTTTATGTTCACTTGAAATGGCTCAAGCCAAAGGTGGACTCTGAATGCACAATCTTTACATTCAAAAATGTGAATATTATCAGTGGGCCAATGTTGTACCTCTACTGAAACTAGTTTGATTGTTCTTATTTCGATTGTGGGAAATTTTAAGAGCCTTTAATGAATTAATGAAGTACCTTGGCTGATGCCAGGACTATATCCATTCGGGTCCTTGTAACACCCTACTTTCAAACCTCTAGATCATTTATGACAGATGTGCTATGCCACATCTCACAGTCTGTTACTCTCTGCAGTATCGGAGAGACCTGTTATACTCTCTAGTCTTGTTAAGTGCTGAAATGACAGTGGGAGTCAGTAGATGTGTCTGTGGTCAATATGAGCATTTTCTTTGGTTCAGACAACGAGGTTAATTGAGCGCATCGATTAACAGGTGTCTCCAAACTTTTGGCAATAATAGACTGTACTCATGATTCTTCAGGTTCCCTTTCAGTACCTTGCTGTGAAGGACTACAATGACTTTCACTCCCCCAATGTTCAGATTATGGTCAAGATATGAAGAATTTTTGTACTGGCATCACCGGTGATTCACATAATGCAAGACTCACCAGTGATCTGAGACAGTGAGTTCTCCTTTAAATTCAGCATCCCAGAGCAATCTTCATCTATTTGCGTAATCAGATGTCTGGGATTGCTGACCGATGTTGGCACTGCAGGGATACCATTGATCCCACTGGCACCAGCCTCAGCCGGCACTCCTCAACTGGGGCAATGGAAAGGAATACATCCATGCCAAACATCACAATACTTTTTCTGACCAATCTGCTCTAGCATCGAGTTGAGTCTCAACATATCTTAAATTTGGCTTTGAAGATATAACAGTTATTTTCTGTAATAACCTCCACCACCATTAAAGCCCTGCCTCACCTTTAATGCATCTGCTTAACTGAAGCACAGGAGCCAAAATGTTTTGTGTTTGTGGCACCATGGAAAGAGCAACTTTTCTTGTCTATTAAATGGATTTAAGGATAAACACAAACTTGCATTGCCTCATGCACATCACAGACATGCGCCTATCAATGGCAACGTTTGAGTTTTGGGAACGTTGAGACCAATAGCCTCTATTAACAGCATGAAGTCTTCAGCTAAAGTGTAAACTTTTAAACAGGATTAAAAAAAATGTGGCCAGCGTTCAGATCATTAATATACATCTAAACCTCTTGAAAATATTTTGAAGTCTTCTCTCAGTCTGAAGTCACACCCAGTCCTCCCGATATCCAGCTCCCCTTCCAACTTCCTCCTCTGGATCTAGAAAACCACAGTGAAATCCAGGGTAAGGGTTAGCCATGCAGCACTTGGAAAGTTGCTGGGTGCTGCCAGTCCATTGCAATAAAACAACTGGGATTAGAAATGGCAGACTCCCAATTGCAACGAGAGAGTTTGGGTAAGTGCTGGTTCCTGAAAGATTACTCATGGGCTTTGAAATGAATGCTGTTTGGATTCACTTAAATGTTACGAGCGCTGAAAGGATTATGAAAGGGATTACATAAGGCACACTGCATTCCCCACGAACTAGGAAGTTAATGTGTGATTTGATTAAGATTTTTCATATTTTGATGTATTGAGTGGGAACATTTACTGTAAGCGGAAAAATCAGGGCAGGGAAACATAACCTTAAAATCTAAACCAAAATAAATAAAGGTTCAGGAAAAAAACATGAAGATTTTGTCGACAAAAAGTAATGATAGTTAATTGAAATTGATATGAGAATTGCAACTAAAATGTTACAAGCTGGAAGGGCTGAATGGCCAATTTTCCTTTGATCTCTCCTGGTGAATTAACCTGCATTTACATTGAATCATCCATCAGCCTAATCAGGTCTTAACATCGAGTATGGAACAATACGGCACAGGAACCGGCTTTTCATGCCACATGTCCGAGCTGAGCATGATGTCGTTATACTAAATTCCTCTGTCTGCACGTGATCCATATCCCTCCATTCCCTGCATATCCATGTGTATATCTAAAAGCCTCTTACAGTTCTTTGATCCAAGTGGCAAGAATTGTACCAGGCAGGAAAATATATCCTGGTACAAATTAGACAAAACAAAACAACTCTTTAAATGTAACTACATTTTTAGTGTGGTTACCATAAGTTTACTCAAACTAATAGTACAGTCTGGAATTCTTAAAACATAATCTTGGATTTTTATGTGGGCTTCCATGTAATATTATTCCATCTGCTGAACCTGAAATAACAATTTAAAATCATTTTAGTTGGCAATTCATATTAATTTTTTTGTGGAATATTCTGCCATTTGCTCCAAAGTAACTCTGGCTAGAACAATTTCACAGCCAAATGAATCAATTTAACTAATAATCCTGTTAATTGGAGGATCTCCTGTGCCGTTTCTTCACTCCTACTATATTAGAAGGGAATATTATGGGATAAAATATTGAAATGATTTGGAAAACTGATGGATATTTATAGAGGCTGTTCATTTCAAATAATTTTTACAAGCAGCTCTATTGGTAGCTCCTTATGACACACTCTGAAGAAGAATTTGGAACTAAATTTGTTCATGTGTAAATTTGCTGCAGCATATTTTCTCCATAATTAATTGTGAACATGTCCGGGAATCCTAGAATCAGAATGCTTTCATTCATGTGTTCTTTCTGCTACTTGATATCTTGTTTTGTGTTATGTTATCCATGCCTTCTAACAAGTTGAACAGGCTAAGCAAGGGTGTATGCTGCACATAATGCATGATGCTTTATCCTGGGTAATTAGAAAATGATAGAGAAGCAACATTTGTGGGTGGAGGGTGAGGGATCATGAAAACACATCAATGAAAGGAGTATGTGCTCAAACAATACAGTAAAAGTGATGTCAGCTCCATAGCCTTAAAACCAAATTGGCAAGCACAGAATTAAACTGCTTTTTATTTATGGAATAAAGCAAGGCAGAATATGTTTATTGAAAATGATCAGGTCAATGTTGCATGTTGTCTCTGAGGGTTCTTGTTTTGCCATTTCTCTTTTGCTGGATAAAGAATGTGCTGAGATGGGTACAGGAACCATTGAAGTGGCATAATAATAACACACGTACACACTGTAGAATGTTTCGTGATTGCTTGGGGCTTTGGCCTCGTTGCCACTCGACCTGCACAATCACCAATGAAAATGTCATCACATAACAGCTGTTATCTTTCTACAATTTAGTACATATCAGTCCAGATATTTCTGCCTGAGTTATTCTTCCATTTCTGTAGATTATAAGAATGATATGGCACAGAAAGAGACCATTTCAACCCACCACTTCTGTGTTAAATCTTTACTCGAGCAACTCACCAATTCCACCTCTCCTACCCCAATGACCCTTTATGTATGCCCTCATTTTTTTCTTCACTTTATATTTAACTTTGAAGATCCCAATAGGTTTATGTTTATTTTTACTACTGTCACATGTACCAAGGTGCAGTGAAAAGCCTTGTTTTGCATGATATCCAAATGGATCAGATATACCATACATAGATATAATCAGTTCAAACTAAAGTACAATAGATAGAGCAAAGGGGAAGTTATAGAGTGCAGAATATTGTTTTTAGCATTATAGCACACCAGTTCCATAGCAAAAGTCTAATATCCTCAATGGAGTAGAAGTAAATCAAATAGAACCCTAGCTGTACCTTAGAATCTGCAAGAGTGCATTCCAGGTCAAAATCTTGGTCTGTGTAAGAATAAGCGTGACAGGAAGAAAACATTTTTCTCCTTTTACTTTGTCCCCGTGACCTCTAGTCCTCAACTCTTCCACCAAAGGAAACAGTCGTTCAATATCCACTCTGTCTAAACCCCTTAACACATTTCTATCAATCCCTCAGCCTTTTCCCTGCAGAAAGCAATTCCCATATCTTTAACCTATCCTTGTAAAATATGGTTTGTCCCAGGAAGATTTACATAAATCTTTTATGAACCCTGCCCAATATCTTCCCATCATTCCTAGAATGTGACAACGATTGAATAAAATACTTTTGGTTAAGGCAAGATGAATATTTAATAAATGTTTAGCATGACTTCCCTGATTTTATCCTTTACTAGAGGGCTGGTCACCCACGCAATATTCCTTCTCTCCACCAATTCCAATATTGCTCGCCAGTCGGGGGGCTGTCTGTTGCGCTTGTATGGGTGTTGCGGGCCGAAGGTACTGGTTTCCAGATGGCTAGTATAGACATTGTGGGCCGAATGGATTCTTGGGCTGGCATCCAACAGTTGCAACGATATTAAAAGCCAAGCAAGACAAACAATTGGGCTGCAGCGACCTGACAACCAAAATTCATTTTGTGAACACAAACTTGTTAAAAAGGCGAGGCAAACAATTGGGCTAGAGCCACCTGACAACCAAAATTCATTTTGTGAACACAAACCTTTTAAAAAGGCGAGGCAAACAATTGGGCTGCAGCAACCTGTCAACCAAAATTCATTTTGTGAACACAAATCGTTTGAAAAGGCGAGGCAAACAATTGGGCTGCAGCCACCTGACAACCAAAATTCATTTTGTGAACACAAACTTGTTAAAAAGGCGAGGCAAACAATTGGGCTGCAGCCACCCGACAACCAAAATTCATTTTGTGAACACAAACTTTAAAAAAAGGCAAGGCAAACAATTGGGCTGCAGCCACCCGACAACCAAAATTCATTTTGTGAACAGAAACTTTTAAAAAAGGCGAGGCAAACAATTGGGCTGCAGCCACCCGACAACCAAAATTCATTTTGTGAACACAAACTTTTAAAAAAGGCGAGGCAAACAATTGGGCAGCAGCCACCTGACAACCAAAATTCATTTTGTGAACACAAACTTTTTAAAAAGGCGAGGCAAACAATTGGGCAGCAGCCTCCTGACAACCTAAAATCATTTTGTGAACACAAACTTTTTAAAAAGGCGAGGCAAACAATTGGGCAGCAGCCTCCTGACAACCTAAAATCATTTTGTGAACACAAACTTTTTTAAAAGGCGAGGCAAACAATTGGGCAGCAGCCACTTTACAGCCGCATCAAGGGGACTCACCGTGGAGTAGACGTGCGTTCAGTGTTATTCGCAACTCAGAGAGCCGTGACCCTCTCGCTTCCTGGGTCTGGCAGAGACTGAGTGAGGGACTACACTTTCGGGTTTTATAGTCCCTCCCCCCTGCCGCCAGCGGGGGCAGCAGAGAGAATGGCGAATTTAAAAAAAACATTAATATCTCTCTGATTTTTCATCGATGGGAAAAGTCCGGTCACGGAAGGCGGAGGGGGGCTCTGAGCGAGGTGGCCAAAAATGACGGCCGTAGGTGGCGACGTTATCTCGGAAATCGCAGCACAGTGGGCCAAAAGCGGTCAAGATCAGACTTTTAGTAATATAGATGTCTCTATTGATGAAATCCGAAATTGTGTATGTCTTAATAGCCACTTTCTCTGCTTGCTCTACTACTTTCCCTTTTATAGCATTATCCTTTAATCAGTATTACCTGTGTTCTACCTGTTAAAATCAACCACTCATATTTTTTAATATTAAACTTGATCTGGCTTGCATCTGTCTATTTTCCGAACCTGTTCTTATCCTGCTGCAATCTATTGCTCTCCTTTGCGGTTCATAATACTGCCAAGTTTTGTATCATTTGTAAATTTATGGTTTGTGGCTTGCACCCTCAGCCTAAATCACTCCTATAGATTATAGAAACAGTGGCCCCTTCACCAATTCCTAGGAAACATCACTGTTTATCTTAATCCTGTTTGAAAAATAACCATTGACCATGATTCTCTGTTATCTGTTACTCAGCTAGCTTTCTATCCAAACTATTAATGTCCCTTTTATACCCGGTGCTTCTGTCTAGCTGATAAACTCATTATGTAACACCTTATCAAATGCCTCCTAGAATTCTGTGCACACCGCATTGATTGCATTACCCTCTTCTATTGAATCCCTTCATCCATTATTGATAAAAGATTGATGAAACATGATTTGTCCCTAAATCTATGCTGTCATGACTTAATAAATTCATTTCCCTCCAGATGAAGATTAATCCTGTCCCAGATCAATGCTTTTAAATGTTTTTCCTAGCAGAGATGTTAAACAATGTAGCCAGCAGTTCTTAAGCTTTATTTTAATCATTTTTTATAAACAAAGAAGTAACATTGCTTCTCTCCTGTCCTCAGCACCACACTTGTATTCAAAAATATATTGAAAGATCTTGCATCCCAGAGTAGTCAAGGAGGTGGCCCTAGAAATTGTGAATGCATTGGTGATCATTTTCCAATGTTCTCTCAACTCTGGATCAGTTCCTGTGGACTGGAGAGTAGCCAATGTAACTCCACTTTTTAAGAAAGGAGGTAGAGAGAAAACGGGGAATTATAGACCAGTTATCCTTACATCGGTGGTGGGGAAGATGCTGGAGTCGATTATTAAAGATCTTATAGCAGCGCATTTGGAAAGCAGTGATGGGATCGGTCAAAGTCAGCATGGATTTATGATGGGGAAATCATGCTTGACTAATCTTTTGAAATTTTTTGAGGGTGTAACAAGTAGAATGGATAAGGGAGAGACAGTGGATGTGGTGTATCTGGACTTTCAAAAAGTCTTTGACAAGGTCCTACACAAGAGATTAGTGTGCAAAATTAGAGCACATGGTATTGGGCATAGGGTATTGACATGGATAGAGAACTGGCTGGCAGACAGGAAGCAAAGAGTAGGAATTAACGGGTCCTTTTCAGAATGGCTGACAGTGACTAGTGTGGGTTCTACAAGGCTCGGTGCTGGGACCACAGTTGTTTACAATATATATTGATGATTTAGACGAGGGAATTAAATGTAACATCTCTCAATTTGCGGATGACACAAAGCTAGGTGGCAGTGTGAGCTGCGAGACGGATGCTATGAGGCTGCATGTTAACTTGGATAGGTTGGGAGAGTGGGCAGAAGCATGGCAGATGCAGAATAATGTGGATAAATGTGCGGTTATCCACTTTGGTGGCAAGAACAGGAAGGCAGATTATTATCTGAATGAATGAACGAATGAATAAGTTTATTGGCCAAGTATGTACACATACAAGGAATTTGCCTTTGAATGGTGTGAGATTAGGAGAAGGGGAGGTGCAATGAGACCTGGGTGTGCTTGTACATCAGTCACTGAAAGTAGGCATGCAGGTACAGCAAGCAATGAAGAAAGCCAAAGCGTTGGCCTTCATTGCAAGAGTATTTGAGTTTAGGAGCAAAAAGATCCTACTGCCGTTGTACAGGGCCCTGGTGAGACCGCACCTGGAGTATTGTGTGCAATTTGGTCTTCTAATTTGAGGAAGGACATTATTGCTATTGAGGGAGCGCAGCATAGGTTCACCAGGTTAATTCCCAGGATGGCGGGACTGATCTATGATGAAAGAATGGGTTGACTGGGCTTGTATTCGCTGGAATTTAGAAGGATGAGAGGGTATCTTCTGAGATGATTCGACAGGATAGATGCAGAAAAATGTTCCCAATGTTGGGGTGTCCAGAACCAGGGGTCACAGTTTAAGAATAAGAGGTAAGCCATTTAGGACTGAGATGAGGAAAATCTTTTTCACCCAGAGAGTTGTGGATCTGTGGAATTCTCTGCCACAGAAGGCAGTAGAGGCCGATTCACTGGATGTTTTCAAGAGAGAGTAAGATTTAGCTCTTATAGCTAAGGGAATCAAGGGATATGGGGGAAAGGCTGGAACAGGGTGCTGATTTTGGATGATCAGCCATGATCACATTGAATGGTGGTGCTGGCTTGAAGGGCCGAATGGCCTACTCCTGCACCTATTTTCTATGCTTCTATGTTCTTATGTTGCTATGATTGGCGCTCCATGATTTCCACCTGTATTTCCATCAAAATCGTAGTATGCATCCCATTCTGGTAACTTACCTGCATTGAGTTTAGCCAATTTTACTTATACTTCATGTGTAGGAAGGAACTGCAAATGCTGGTTTACACCGAAAATAGACACAAAATGCTGGAGTAATTCAGCGGGTCTGGCAGCATCACTGGAAAATCGTTATCTAATCCTTTTCTCCAGAGATACTACCTGACCCTCCTGAGTTACTCCAACATTTTGTGTCTTTACTTACACTTCGATGCTATTAATTTTTAACCTATCCAGTTTCTCATCTATCTCTTCTTTCGTTATTTATTTGGAAACACACTTTTACCGTAAAAAGACAGATGCAAAGTATTCAAAGAGCACCTTAACAGTGTCTTCAGCTTCCATGTGCAAATTCCCATTTTTTCTTATTACACTTTTAGTACTTATCACTATCCTTTTACTACTTATACTGTATACAGTATCTACAGAAAACCTACGGATTCTCATTCATGTTGGCATCTAAACCTGTCTCATTTGCTCTCTTTGCCGCTTATTTTACTTTTCACATCCCTTCTGATTCTTCTGTAATCCACCTGGTTGCTCGTGTTATTCACAACCTGATATCGTAAGCAGCCTTGCTTTGATTTATGTAGGAAGGAACTGCAGATGCTGCTTTAAACTGAGGATAGACACAAACTGCTGGAGTAACTCAGCGGGACAGGTAGCATCTCTGGAGAGAAGGAATGGGTGACGTTTCGAGTCGAGACCCTTCTTCAGACCTGATTTATCTTCTTCTGGGTCTCTTTCATTATCTAGGAAGTTCTAGACTGTTTTACCTTTGTCCTGAATGGGAATATGCTTTAACTGTATCTGAATGACTTCTTCTTTGATGGTAGCCCATTGTTCTGCTGTCGATTTGCCAGTCAACATTTGGTTGAGCAAGCTTATTAGGGCTAGATCTGTCAGTTCATTAAAATTGGCTTTCTCCAATTAAATGGCTTTACTTGGGATTGATCCTTCTTCTTTACTGTAGCTAATATAAAGCTTATGTTGTTATGATCATTATCCCATAACTATTCCCCTATTCAGTTCAAAGATGCTCCTTTATTGAACTCCAGTTCAAAGAATTTCCAAACCGAATAAAAGTTTAGCAACTCCTAAATCTCCTGTCCTGGCAATTCACATAAGTTGGGCTCAGTCTTCTTCTCTGGCCGAACCCAATATCGAGAAGATGAACAAGGAATTTGATCAAAGGCTTTGATGTTTTAGGTGCTGCTGGAAAAACAATGTTGAAGTTAGAAGATTGCAAATGCTTCATAAAACCTCATTTACAAATCTGAGAGTGAGGAAGGAAAGGAGCAAAGCTGTTAGCAGAGGTTAGAAATGTGATCAGGAAAATAAATAGGCAGCAGAAGCAAAGGCGTGCACCAAAAGAGACATGGTATGCAAAAGTATAAGCATTACAAGGATGTAATGTTGAGTCTTTACCAGGCCATATTTGGAATATTGTGAGCAGTTTTGGGCTCTGTATCTGAGGAAGGATGTGGTGGCTTTGGAGAAGGTCCAGAAGATGTTTATGGGAATTACCCCAGGGATGATTGAGTTAACATATGAGAAGCATTTGTAGGCTCTGGGCCTGCAATCGCTGGAGTTTAGAGGATGAGGGAGGATCTAACTGAAACTTACTGGATAATGAAAGGCCTAGATAGAGTGGACGTGGAAAGGATGTTTCAACAATGGGAGAGTCTAGAACCAGAGGGCATAGACTCAAGAATAAAAGGACGTACCTTCCGAATGGAGATGTGGGCAAATTTATTTTGCCAGAGGGTGGTAAATCTGTGGAATTCACACATTGACTGAACAAATGAAATTAGTACAAACAATGCAGAGGCTGCATTCCTGGAATATATAATAAAATAGTTTTCTGGAATCAGCATGTTGAGGAGTTGGTTAAGGAATAGGCTATTTTAGATTTAGTATTTTGTATTGAGAAATTCATAGCCTTGTTATTAATGGGCCTTTATGAAAGCATGACCAAGATATGATTTTATATTTTATAATATATTAAAGTATATTTTACATTATATTCAAATGTGGAATAATTCAATCCAAAATGAAGGTTTTCAGATTTAAATAAAGGAAACCACGTAGGGATAAAGGGCAGGTTGTTGAAATGTTGTGGACCAAATTATGACAGTGGACAGACAATGGCTAGTGTTTCGAGAAATAGTACATGGTCTCCAGCAAATATGTATTTCTTTAGGACACAAAGATGTAACAAGAAATGTGGTCCAATCAAAGATTGCATGAGAAATTAAAGATTAAGTTAAATCTAAAGAAAAGGACCTAATGATTAGTTTTAAAAGAGGCCACAATAGGTGCTCAGTTTCCATCTACCAATATTCCATGATTATGCAATGGTTCCTGAAGATTTGGGTGTGGCAAATATGGCATCAATATTCTAGAAAGGAAGGACTAAGGAAACAAGAAATCCATTGATCAGTTACATAAACATGAAATGCAGGGAAAAAATTAGCAAGTCAGGCAGCATTGTGAAAAAAGAAAGAGTTTAATATTTCAGCTTCTGACTTGAAACAATAACTCTTCTGATTCTCCTTCCACAGATGCTGCCTGACCTGCTGCGTTTTCTCAGCATTTTCTGTACTTATTCCAGGTTTTCAGTATTTATGGTTTCTTGGATTTTCAGCTTCTGACTTGCCAGCCCTGATACTAATTATCAGAAAATGATGGAATCTATAGTAAAGGGTGTGATATTAAGACACTGAGTAAATAATAATGTGATCATGCAGGGTTGAAATAGATGAATGAGAGAAAAAGTGAAGAATGTGGGAAATGAAGCATGCAGGATGTTCACAAGTGGGTGGGGTAGTAAAAAAGGTATTCAACATGCTTCATAGATCAGGGTATTGAATATAAAAATCGGGAGATCATGTTGCAACTGCATAAAACTTTAGTGAGGACACATAAAGAGCATTTTGTGCAGTTCTGGTCATCACACTACAGGAAGGATGTGGAGGCTTTGGAGAGTTTGCAGAAATTCACCAGGATGTTTCCTGGATTGGAGAGAATTAGCCATAACAAGAGCTTGCACAAACTGGGTTTAGTTTCTCTGGAGTTTCAAATGCTGAGAGACAACTTGATAGAAGCATACAAAATAATGAGAGACATAGAAACATAGAAAATAGGTGCACGAGTAGGCCATTTGGCCCTTCGAGCCTGCACCACCATTCAATATGATCATGGCTGATCATCCAACTCAGTATCCCATCCCTGCCTTCTCTCCATACCCCCTGATCCCTTTAGCCACAAGGGCCACATCTAACTCCCTCTTAAATATAGCCAATGAACTGGCCTCAACTACATTCTGTGGCAGAGAATTCCACAGATTCACCACTCTCTGTGTAAAAAGTGATTTTCTCATTTCAGTCCTAAAAGACTTCCCTCTTATCCATAACATCGATAGGATAAACAGTTGGCAGTTTTTCCCAGGGTGAGCATGTCAAATACTGGAGGGCATAGCTTTAAGGTGACATGGGGAAAGATTACAGGGGAAAGGGTGGCACAGCGGTAGAGTTGCTGCCTTCCAGCGCCAGTGACCCATATTCGATCCTGACTATGGGTACTGTCTGTACGGAGTTTGTATGTTCTCCCAGTGACCTGTGTGGGTTTTCTTCAGGATCTCTGGTTGCCTCCCACACTCCAAAGACGTACAGGTTTGTAGGGTTATTGGCTCGGTATAATTGTAAATTGTCCCTAGTGTGTATAGGATAGCATTAGTGTGCGGGGATCGCTGGTCGGCATGGACTCATTGGGCCGAAGGTCCTGTATCTCTAAACTAAACTAATAAAAGGAAATTTGCAAGACAGATTTTTTTACACGAAGTGGCAAGTGTCTGGAAAACACTGCCAGGAAGGTGATACAAGCAGACATGATAGCAATGTTTAAAATGCATCAAAACAGACAAATAAACAGGCAGGAAATAGAGGGATCCAGATTGTGTAGGCAGATGGGATAAGATACAGTGGCTTGCAAAGGTTTTCATACCCCTTGAACTTTTCCACATTTTGTCACGTTACAACCACAAACGTAAATGTATTTTATTGGGATTTTATGTGATAGACCAACATAATGGTGCATAATTGTGAAGTGGTGCATAATTGTGAAGTGGAAGGAAAATGATACATGGTTTTCAAATTTTTTTACAAATAAAAAACTGAAAAGTGTGGCGTGCAAAAGTATTCAGCCCCCCTGAGTCAATACTTTGTAGAACCACCTTTCGCTGCAATTACAGCTGCAAGTCTTTTGGGGTATGTCTCTACCAGCTTTGCACATCTAGAGACTGAAATGTTTGCCCATTCTTCTTTGCAAAATAGCTCAAGCTCAGTCAGATTGGATGGAGAGTGTCTGTGAACAGCAATTTTCAAGTCTTGCCAGAGATTCTCAATTGGATTTAGGTCTGGACTTTGACTGGGCCATTCTAACACATGAATATGCTTTGATCTAAACCATTCCATTGTAGCTCTGGCTGTATGTTTAGGGTCATTGTCCTGCTGGAAGGTGAACCTCCGCCCCAGTCTCAAGTCTTTTGCAGACTCTAACAGGTTTTTTTCCAAGATTGCCCTGTATTTGGCTCCATCCATCTTCCCATCAACTCTGACCAGCTTCCCAGTCCCTGCTGAAGAAAAGCATCCGCACAGCATGATGCTGCCACCACCATGTTTCACAGTGGGGATGGTGTATTCGGGGTGATGTGCAGTGTTAGTTTTCCGCCACACATAGCGTTTTGCATTTAGGCCAAAAACTTCAATTTTGGTCTCATCTAACCAGAGCACCTTCCTCCACATGTTTGCTGTGTCCCCCATATGGCTTGTGGCAAACTGCAAACGGGACTTCCTATGGCTTTTTTTCAACAATGGCTTTCTTCTTGCCACTCTTCCATAAAGTCCCGATTTGTGGAGTGCACGACTAATAGTTATCCTGTGGACAGATTCTCCCACCTGAGCTGTGGATCTCTGCAGCTCCTCCAGAGTTACCACGGGCCTCTTGGCTGCTTCTCTGATCAATGCTCTCCTTGCCCGGCCTGTCAGTTTAGGTGGACGGCCATGTCTTGGTAGGTTTGCAGTTGTGCCATACTCTTTCCATTTTCGGATGATGGATTGAACAGTGCTCCGTGAGATGTTCAAAGCTTGGGATATTTTTTTATAACCTAACCCTGCTTTAAACTTTTCCACAACTTTATCCCTGACCTGTCTGGTGTGTTCCTTGGGCTTCATGATGCTGTTTGTTCACTAATGTTCTCTATCAAACCTCTGAGGCCTTCACAGAACAGCTGTATTTATACTGAGATTAGATTACACACAAGTGGACTCTATTTACTAATTAGGTGACATCTGAATGCAATTGGTTGTACTGGATTTTATTTAGGGGTATCAGAGTAAAGGGGGCTGAATACTTTTGCACGCCACACTTTTCAGTTTTTTATTTGTAAAAAAATTTGAAAACCATGTATCGTTTTCCTTCCACTTCACAATTATGCGCCACTTTGTGTTGGTCTATCACATAAAATCCCAATAAAATACATTTACGTTTGTGGTTGTAACGTGACAAAATGTGGAAAAGTTCAAGGGGTATGAATACTTTTGCAAGCCACTGTATGTTGGTAAAATGAAAGGTGTAGACATGTTGTGCCAAAAGGCTTGTACATGTGCTGTACTCAGCGGAACAGGCAGCATCTATGGAGGGATACCCATTCCTTCCATCCAGGGATGCTCCCTGTTGCGCTGAGTTACTCCAGCATTTTGTGTCTATCTTTGGTGTTAACCAGCATCTGCAGTTCCATCCTACACACCTCTTCTGTGTTGTTGTATGTTCTATGCTATATGACTAATTACTGTGGTTTGTGAACTAATGACATTGAAGCCCTGCTTAAGTGGCAAAAAAAGAGAATACTGTGTCACAAACTACTCACCTTCCCATCCTATCAATTACCCCTGCCACATCTGCAAAACTGGTCTGTGGTTCCCCATCAGCCATCTCAGAATCAACAAAAACTAAAGCAAGTCATCCTTGATCCTAAAAGATTGCCTAAGGAAAATAAGATTTAAGGTGTAGACGAGGAGAAGCAGTGGATATGATGCATTTGAATCTTTGGAAAGTTTTTCTAACTTCCCAGATGAGGTTGCTGAACAAGGTTAGACTACATGGAATTAGGAGTAATGCACTAAGGTGGATTGAGAATAGTTAACAGATAGAAAGCAAAGGATTGGAATGAAATTGGTTCTCCTTGAACTAGCAGACTGCAAGTAGTGATGCACTTGGGGCCCAAATAGTCACAGTCTATAAGTAATGATTTGGCTAAGGAATCCAAGGGTAACATTTCCAAGAAAAACAGCAGGGCATAGCTTAAGGTTACATTTCCAAGTTTGCTGGTAACATGAGGATGCAAATAAGCTTCTGGAAGATTTAGACAAGCTGACTCAATAGGCAATGATGTTCATTTCAGTAATGGAGTGGTGAGTATTTTTAAATTATAAAATATGGAAAAGTGTTGATGATCAAAGAGTTATGGGTGTCTTTGAACTAAATTACAAAACACAAAAATATCCATGCAGGAGGCAATTAAGAAAGCAATGGATATTATGGATTTCTAGACTATTTGAGTACAAGGATAGAGATTACCTACATTAATTATTTGGGGCCAGAGTAGTGTGCACAATTTAGGATAATGGTCTACTTATCTAAAATAGAATAGACTTTATTCAGAGGGAGTGCTGCCATGATGCAACAGAGTGGATCCTGGGATGGGAGGTGAGGGCAAAGGATAGGTCTCTCCTCTCTGGAGCACAGAAACGTAACCTAATTGGATCAAAGTCATTGAGAGTTTGACATGGTAGATGCAGGCAGGAAGTTTCCCCTGCAGCTAAGAAATCTGGATCAAAATTCCAGCAATAAAACATTCTGGCACCATTCAATCAGATTATCAATCTCCCTCCTGTACTCTGACTCATCGTTACCCATCTATAGGGAGAAACTGGGGAGGCTAGAACTTTCTTCGTTGGAACGCAGGAGGCTGAGTGGTGAACTTACAGAGTTGTATAAAATCCTGTGGGGGATAGATATAGTGAACGCAGTCGTTCACCTAAAGTAGGGGAATCAAGAAACATGACATAAGTTTAAGGTGAGACGGGAAAGAATTAATAGGAAACTGTGGGGCAACATTTTCACACAGACGGTGGTGGGTGTATGGAACAAGCTGCCTGAGGAGGATAAGGCTGGTAGTATAACAATATTTTTAAAACATTTGGATCGGTACATGGATGGGAAAGCTTAAGATGGATATGGGCCAAACAGCATTTGTGTTTTGCATTAGAAAGCTTGTTTTTTTTTTTTAATCTAGGAAAACATAGTTTTTGAGAAGGCTTGACCTTTTAAAGAACATTAACATAATAGGAGATTAAATTTCATTTATATGGTTAGGTTAACTGAGCTAGACGAGAACAGAGGATTTGTGTATAAATTATATAAATATAGAATCAGATTAGTAATCAAGATACTTTTCTTTTTGAAAACAGTCATCAAGTACTTGAATGAGTTGATGGCTTGTACAATAGCAGTGATTGAAAAGAGAACAAAGCTAATGTTCAAAAGAAGTTGGAACAGAGGAAGTCGTGAAACTTTCAATGTTTCTGAAGCTGAAGAGAAATCTAACACAGGAGGCACAAGAGACTGCTGATGCTGTAATATGAAGCAGCTAATAACCTGCTTGAGAAACTCAGCAGGTCAAGCAGCATCTGCGGGGCAAAGGAATGTTCGATATTTCGAAACCCTGAGTCAGGAGAAATTTAGCAGATTTGGTTTAGAATCACCAAATCTAAACACTATTGAGGAACACATTTGAGATAAAATAGAAACTCTTGGAAGAATTATAAAATACTTTTATGGGGGAAACTTTTAAATCTCTTGCCTGTACGGGGGACCCAACCTTTTCCCTGTCGGTTCTCCATTGTCGTTGGGGCCTAGCATGTGGAGCGGCCTCCAACCGGAACAACCTTGGGGCTCCAGTCACGGAGCCTGCGGACCTACCATCGTGGAGCTGGCCGGCTTCGGAGCGTGGAGAGCTGTGGTGGCGCGCTGCTGCGGCCCAACTTCGGAGCTTCGGAGGCTCCAGCCGCAGGCCCGGTGGACGGTGACATCGGGAGCTCGCGAGTCCCTGGTGGGAGACCGCTTTTCGGAGCTCCCGCAACGGCAACTTCTCCCGCCCAAATTGCGGGATTGAAAATTACCTGGAGCAGGGCCTTACATCGCCCGGCGCGGGACTTTCTAGCACCCGCCGGGGGCTCCAATGTCAAGACTCGGAACGAGGCCTTGCATTGCCCGGCGCGGCCTTAATGGCCACGGGACTTACCATCGCCTGCCGGGGGCTTTGACATCGGGAGAAGAATGGAGAGCAGGGGAGAGACAAGACTTTGCCTTCCATCACAGTGAGGAGGAGATTCACTGTGATGGATGTTTGTGTAAATTGTGTTGGTGTGTGTATTGGCTCTTTTCTTGTTGTATGACTGCAGAAACCAAATTTCGTTTGAACTTCATTTGAGGTTCAAATGACAATAAACAGTATTGTATTGTATTGTAAGACCACATAATGCTGATGGATGGAATTAGTGTAGATAGGACAATGGGGGGGGGGGGGGGGGGGGGTTATGGACGAAAGCGTCTGTTTCTGTGCTGTACTTTATGCAATGGCAATTTCTATGAATATGACTTTATGATGAGATAATAATCAATCTCCTCAGACATTATTAATTTCCCCCTCTAAGTGTTAATTCCCAGGCTATACTTTGGGAAGATTTGCCTCCCGTCTCTCTGGGGCAATCCTGAGCATACCTTAAAGGGTTAAGATCGAAGATCGGTCACCCCTAGTTAAAAACCTTTGATCTAATCCGGGGCGGTACAGTGGCATAATGGTAGAGCTACTGCCCTACAGTGTCAGAGACCTGGGTTCGATCCTGACTACAGGTGCTTGTCTGTACGGAGTTTATACGTTCGCCCCGTGAGCTGCGTGGGTTTTTTCCAAGATCATCGGTGACCTCCCACACTCCAAAGATGTACAGGTTTGTAGGTGAATTGGCTTGGTAGAAATGTAAATTTGTCCCTAGTGTGTTTAGGGTAGTGTTAATGTGCGGGGATCGCTGGTCGGTGCCGACTCGGTGGGTCGAAGGGCCCATTTCCACGCTGTAGCTCTAAACTAAAAAAAAATCAATTTGTCTGCTCTATTCCAGGAAATTAAACATTACATTTTTATTGTACATTATCAAAAATTGTTCAACACTTTTACAATGTACCAGGAATTAGAAATTTACAGAATAATTGGTGAATGAATCATTAAATTAGTAACTCGTCTGTAACAGCTTCTATGTACAACTATTATTACAATCATCTGGATAGTTGATGGAACATATGTCAAAAGGCCGCCAAGGCTGAATTAGCAGTTGTTGCAGAGGCATTTTAATGGCTTGATATTTTATGTTCTAAAGTTAACCATGACAGCATGAATGTTTTCTTAAAATAAATTCCACATTTGGCATTTATTTTTGTAGCATTGTGGCAGTCAAACAGACTATCCTATCTGCAATCATTCAAGCATTTGAGTTACTCAGCAAGGAAACAGATTCTTCAACCCATCAAGTCTCTGCTGGCCACCAAAGACCCATTACACTAATCCTATATGAATCCCATTTTAATCTCCCCACATTCCCGTAATTATGCCACATTCTGCATTCACCTACACTCTAGGGGAAATTTACAGTGGTCAATTAACCTACCAACCCACACATCTTTAGCAATGTGGGAGAGAGCAGTGGGAGGTCACAAGAAGAACTTGAAAATTCATACAGACAACATTGGAAGTCAAGTTTGAACCCATTGTGGAGATTCAGTATGGCGACAAATACTCTTGTGAACGTCTGCAGGTGTATTGTAGAGAGCATATTGACTTGTTGCAACATGGTGTGGTTCGGCAATTCAAGAACAAAGGAGCTTACAGGGAGTTGAAGACACTGCTTAGTCCATCACAGGTACTGACCCCCACCATTAAAGAGATCTGTAATAGGCTCTGCGTCATGAAGGCAGCCAAAGAGTCGCATCACCCTGGCCTTGCTCTCATTTATAACCATATAACAATTACAGCACGGAAACAGGCCATCTCGGCCCTTCTAGTCCGTGCCGAACACCTAGTCCCATCTACCTGCACTCAGACCATAACCCTCCATTCCTTTCCCGTCCATATAACTCCTACAATGGAACAAGCTGCCAGAGGAGGTAGTTGAGGCAGGGACTATCCAAACATTTAATAAGCAGGTAGACAAGGACATGGATAGGACAGGTTTGGAGGGCTATGGACCAAATGCTGGGAGGTGGGACTAGTGTAGCTGGGTTATGTTGGCCGGAGTGGGCAAGTTGGGCCAAAGGGCCTGTTTCCACATTGCATCATTCTCTCACTGTCTCACTCTATCACTTTATCTCTGGAACTCTCTGCCACAGAGGGTAGTCGAGGCCAGTTCATTGGCTATATTTAAGAGGGAGTTAGATGTGGCCCTTGTGGCTAAGGGGATCAGAGGGTATGGAGAGAAGGCAGGTACGGGATACTGAGTTGGATGATCAGCCATGATCATATTGAATGGCGGTGCAGGCTCGAAGGGCCGAATGGCCTACTCCTGCACCTAATTTCTATGTTTCTATGACTTTAATTATAGGAGTCTGTAAACCGTAACCATCAGGTTCAAGAATAGCTTTTTCCAATCGGGCTCTTAAACACCACACTAACCTCAACTATAACTGTCTTTGCTTACACTAAGGACTATGGGTTTTTGCACTAGTGTTGTAGTTATTAATTTATTGATTTTTTAAATGTAATCATTCTATATTATCTGTGTGTATTGTGCTTACAGACCTGTTATGCTGCTGCAAGTAAGAATTTAATTGTTTCGTTGTTGGTATTTATGTCAATTAAACCCTTTTGACTCTTGATTCGCTTGTCCCAAAATGTTATAAATGTTGGAACACCTAAGATAATAAAGGCTGCTGAAAACCTACAGTTCTTTTTGCAACTTTTGGAGAGAAACAAAGTTAACTTGTCTTTTCATATGAGGAAAGATTGAAAAGGCTAGGCTTGTATTCACTGGAGTTTAGAAGGATGAGGGGTTATCTTATAGAAACATATACTGTAAAATTATAAAAGGACTGGACAAGCTAGATGCTGGAAAAATGTTCCCAATGTTGGGCGGGTCCAGAACCAGGGGCCACAATCTTAGAATAAAGGGGAGGCCATTTAAGACTGAGATGAGAAAAAACGTTTTCACCCAGAGAGTTGTGAATTTGTGGAATTCCCTGCCACAGAGGGCAGTGGAGGCTAAATCACTGGATGGATTTAAGAGAGAGTTAGATAGAGCTCTAGGGGCTAGGGGAATCAAGGGATATGGGGAGAAGGCAGGCACGGGTTATTGATTGGGGACGATCAGCCATGATCACAATGAATGGCGGTGCTGGCTCGAAGGGTCGAATGGCCTCCTCCTGTACCTATTTTCTATGTTTCTATGTTTCATCAGGGGAGTGGAATGAAGGCTTTCTAGCAACAGTGTGGAGGGAATGCCAAAGGAAGAAAATAATATAGGGAAGGTGAGCAGTGGACTGGAAGGTAGGAGTAAACAAATGACAAAGTGAGGTGCTGACAGGACACGTGTATAAATAAAAGATATATGGTGAGGATATGTAAAATAAATAGGAGGATTATTAACAATTGCTATCCACAAACATCAGAAGATTGGCTCAGATCCAAAGTAAATACCCTTTTAAATGCAGGCTCAGTGATGTTTAAATTACGGTTCTCTGCAAATGAGTAAGGATGCTAATGTTCTCCGGCCATTATATAGCTGCTCAAGCCTTACATACGTCATCTAGTGCAGCCTCCTTGCAACTCTGTGAGGTGGACACATCTGGGAGAGGTGCTTTCTCAGAGATGGGAAAATGACACATGACCGTGTGTGTCTTCTTGGCATCACTGTCATCAGCTGGACATTACTTCGACCAAATCATGGAAACAGAAAGGAATGTTGACTGCAGGACTTTCTTCCATTGAAGGTTACATAATCAACCATGGATCTCATGGAGGTGTGATGAAGTACTTGAAGATGAGCAAAGCAGGATAGAGCACAAATATCAACCATGTCCTATTCCCACTGATTCAACATCATAAATCAGGATCATTATATTTGTTCCTTCTTTTGCTTTGCCAACAAAGAAATACTGTTGAAAAACAATAGAGAATCAAGTTTCTTCCAAACCAATTTATGTTTCATTTAAATGGACAAATGTCATATTCCAGGAGACGAAAATCAAAAGAAACTGCAGATATTGGAAATCTGATAGAAAAACAGAATACTAGTCACTGAGCAGGTCAGGCAGCACATGTGGATGAAAATGTTAATGCATTTGTTGATGTTTCACCTTTAGCTCCCTCTGTCAGAATTGGGAAAGAGAAATAGAAGGTAATTTTAATTAGGGAAGCAATTGGGAAGAGATGGGTAGAACAAAGGAACAAACTTTGTTAGGGCAAGTCCAGATTGCTTAAGGAGCTTCTTTGCTAATGTAGGGTGTGGCATGTGCACAGCAGGCCAGTCTGTAAAAATAGAATAAAAAAATCTGAGCCAACATGATGGCAAGCAAAAATTACCAATTTTGAAACAAGCAGAAAGAAAGAATGAGCTAATTAAAAGTTGGATAATTAAATTTTGAGACAAGAATGCTGCAGAATGCCTAGGTGAAAGATGCGGTGTTATTCCTCAAGATTTCATCGGGACTTTTGTAACTGGGCAAGAAGATAGAGTGGGAGCTGGGTGATGAATTAAAGTAACAGGCAACCAGACTCCCGGGCTCACTCCGACGGACCAAATGCATATGCTCCACCAAGTATTCACCATATCTACGTTTGGTTTCTCCATAATTGTAGCGGAGACAGGATCATCTGGAAGGAATGTTTCGATCCTTATTGGTGAGATGAATGGACATGGGGCAATCTCTTGTGTTTGCTTAGTAAAGTACCATATCGTGTGGATAATTTTTATTATTCCTTTTGTATAGTCTCGCCTGCTAGACATGCACCACAACTTCACTATTTACATCACATTACACAGACAAAGTGGCTTAATGTGTTTTTAACTGCCCCATTAAGCCATTTGAAGTTGTCAGAAATATTCATTTTGTTCATAGGTCATACGAGCAGCCATAGACTATTCAATCATGGCTGATCTGTCTTTCCCTCTCAAACCTATCTCCTGCCTTTGCCCCAAAACCTTTGATACCCTTACTAATCAAGTACCTGTCAATCTGCTTTAAAAATACCCAATGGCCTCTACACCCACCTGTGGCAATGAATTCCACAGATTCACCACCCTCTGCTAAAGAAATTCCTCCTCATCTTTCTAAAGGTACGTCCTTGTTGTTCTCATCCCTAACCCATCTTCTATCCCACTGAACAAATATTCTCCCTTTCCCAGTTTTGACATTGGGTCCCTTTCCACAGATGCTGCCTGACCTGCAGAGTGTTTCCAGCATTTTCTATTTTCATTCCATATTCTTGTAGTGTGTATTGTACATCTGTTATGAGTTTGTCTTTTCCAAAGATGATGTCACAACTGGTGCTGTTTGAAGAGAAGTGTTATGGTGGTCCATTATGTGACGTGCTATACCAGGGCACGCACATGAATTTTGGAAAGCTGTCTGTGATGGCTCACCTTGCAGACTTAATCATTGTATAATGTGGTGAAAGTAAACTCATTGGGCCATGTGTAATTTTCACATCCATTTGGTACAGGAATGTATGGCTAACTTTAACAGGACAGACTTTCTTTGAGGATGATAATTATAGGGCTTCTGTAGTTTGGGGACAGGGCAAGTTTCCATATTTATATTGCCTCTTTGATATTAAGATCGAGGATATCAATGAGTGGCTATAAAATATTCTGGAAAAGGAAGGTGAATAGCTAGATTGTGTGGGTCATATCAGTGCCAACAGCATTCATAGAAATCTTGAGAGCAGTTAGTATTAGAGTCGAAGAGGTGCTGAAGGTCCTGACACAGATGACAAATCTCCTGAGCCTGATCAGATATATCTGAGGACACTGCGGGAAGCTAGAGAGGAAATTGTACGAGCCCTGGCTGAGACTTACAAGTTGCGAGATGCCGGAAGACTGGAAGGCGGCAAATGTTGGCAAAAAGGGCTGCATGAAAAAGGCTGGAAACTACTGGGCCAGTGAGCTTAATATGTGTGGTCGGAAAGTTACTAGAGAGTATCCTCAGGAATAGGATATACATGCAGTTAGATGGACAAGGGCAGATTTGGTTTTGTACATGGGAGGTCGTGTTTCACTGATTGAGTTTTTTGATGACGTGACCAAAAAGATTGAAGAAGACAGAGTTGTAGACATTGAATGTTTGGATTTCAGCAAAGCATTCGACAAGGTTCCACGTGGTAGGCTGTTCTGGAAGGTTAGATTGCATGAAATCTAAGGGGAGATAACTGAATGGATAGAAAATTGGCTTCATGGAAGAAAGCAGAGGGTGATGGTAGAAGGTTGCTTTTTCGGACTGGAGGCCTGTGACTAGTGGTGTGCCTCAGGGTTCGGTGTTTGGCCCATTGCTGTTTGTCATCTATATCAATGATTTGGGTGAGAACATACATGGCATGATTAGCAAGTTTGCAGATGACATAAAAATGGGTTGTATAGTAGATAGTGAAAATGGTTGTCAAAAATTGCAGCAGGATCTTGATCAGTTGGGCAGGTGGGGTGAGGAATGGTTACTGGAATTAAATACAGGATTTAGAGGATATGGGCCAAATGCAGACAAATGGGGCTAGTGTAGATGTTACATATTGGTCGGTGTGGGCACATTGGGTTGAAGGGCCTGTTTCTATGCTGTATGACTATGATTCTATGACTCTAAAAATGCACAGAGCAGATTCTAAAGTGCTAGGAACATTTTACAAAGCAGAATGTCAGAAGGTGTGCAATATAGAAATTCTACATAAAACTGATTGTGAGTAACCATTGTTGTTTTAAGACTGTATCACTTTGAAGATTGTGTCATGTGGCAAACTGCTTTCTGGGTGATTCTGCTGGGGAACTTAGCTGGAATTGTCTGCAGCTGTGGCAGAAAGTCACAGCAAGAAAAGCCTGTTGTGACACTTTCCTTTTCTTTATTGTTGGTTTGAATTACTGATTGTTTTACAGCATCTTACAGATATGGGTCTCAGAAATGCTGGTTAATAGTGGAAGTATGAAATTAGAATCTATGCCTGAGCTGGAATACCAAACACCAGGCTTCTTCTCTTCGTCTTCTTCTTCTTTTGTGTAGCGTGCACAGCCTAAAGTTGTTGGACAACTTGTTCTATTTGATCTTCCATTTGTGCACGTCGAGTTGATTGCATTAGTCGAAACAGGGCGGACCACGTGAAGGTTGCAATCTTCCACCCCCCCCAGGCTTGATCCCTCCCAATTGACATAGCGTGGACATGAGCCAAAGAAGAGCAAGCTGCATGTGTCAGTTGAGAAAACACACAATGGAACAATTAAGGATGCCTGAGCTGCTGGATTTCCAAGCAAGTAACTTGACTAAAGAATGGAGATAGTGGAAGGAAGGATTTACAGTGTGTGTTGGGTTGATTATGGTAGGGTAAAAGTAAAATGTTATTGTATCTTGTTGGTTATAAGGGAAGAGAATGATAAAATCCTTCTTCGCTACCTTCCCTAAATGGTTCATGGCCAGGAATTTTATTTAATTAGTATTCTCCTTTGAGCTAAATCTCTACTCTTATTGGAATATGTGTGGTAACTTCTGGCTGTAGCAGAGCAACACCGTTTACAATGATTTGTGCATTGGCTTATTTGCTGGGCAAACTTATTTTAGAATGCCTCATGTCTTATCCCTTCTCTTTCTTTCTTTGTGCTATCATTGGTTTTCATGCCTAGTCCTCTGTGTACCTGATCCTCATACTGCGGAAACCGAAAGCACTCCGTTTGTGTAAAACCATTCCTCCAGTCTATGTTCCTTAATTACTCCACACCATTTGACATTGGGAGTAATCCAAAGATACATTGAATTTGTGTTTTTTAACTTCCTCTTTAGCTGCTGCACAGAGTTCAATAATCTTGCTTCATATGCCATTGGTTCCACATGAACTATACCTTCTAGATGTTCCCCCTCTCATACCCTTCAAAATGTTCTGCACAATCTCAATGACATTCTTTAACGATGCTAGAGTGACAATAGATCATGATGGACTATCATCTGAAGTTGTCGGAACATCGGACTGACCTATGGCCATCAAATGTGTAATTCTTGTATTTTCACAAATACTTATGGCACTCCTATAATTCTCTGTGCAATTACCTGCTGTACAAGAACTACTCAAAAACATCAAGGTGGCGTCGTACATGGCCAACAGCCTGCCTCGTCTTTCTCTTCTTTTGCTGTTTTGGTCTGTGTTTACTTGTATGTTTTTAGTGTACCTTTAGTTTTTGTATTATGTGGGGGTGAGAGGGTTGGGGGAAACCTTTTTTTATTTCTTTTCTCGACAGAGATGCAACTTTTTCATCGTATCTCCGTCTGCACTGCGGCGTTAACATCGTGGAGCTGGCGGTCTCTTTGCTAGGGATCAATTGCGGGAGCTCCAACCGCAGGAGCTTCGACCGCCCTGATCGTGGGAGCTTCGATCGCTCGACTGCGGAAGTTTTGATTGCCCCGACCACGGGAGAAAAGGAGGAAAGAAGGTAAAAGTCATTTGTCTTCCATCACAGTGGGAAAAACAAGATGGATGTGCTGCCTGCACTTGTGAGAACTCGGAGGGATTGCCGTGAATGCAGTGATCTCTGTGTTTTGCGGGGACATGGCTCCATGAGAACATCCCGGAGTCTAGTGTGAGTGTGGTCTACTTTCTGACTGTTTGGGCGGACAGGGACTACAAAGAGAGTGACAGCGGTGAAGGAGCGTGTGTGTGGCCCGGACATTGAACTAATAATGGCTGTGAGTCTCCGCTTATACTGTGTGCCCTGAGAATTCTCACACGACATTGTGGTGGTTATATATCTTGTTGCTTTTTTATATGACTGTTGGCAAATCAAATCAGATTCCTTGTATGTTTATCCACCGGGCTAATAAATTAATTACAATTACAATTATAATGTTGCTCTGTGCTCTGTTAAAAAGCTTTTAGAAAGTTATTCAGAAAATGAAAGTGCTCTTGCTATGCCTGGCTTCCAGCAGTTGATTTCCACATTGTGCCAAACCAAACCGCACCCTGGTGCTTGCCAAGTTTTAATGATGAAGACAACATTTAAAAAATCTGACATTTGACAGTATGGGTTTGGTAAATGTGAGACCTGCACTTTAATGTTGTCACTTCAGCAGCAGGAAGAGAAAATCAGCCCAGTACTGATTAAGTCATTTAACTCCCTGTCAGTAGCTTGAAAAATGTATACTGAGTTTAGTTTATGGGAGATGAAGCTCTGTCTACCTCGAAATAGAAATGAGCGAACAACATATGTAGTGTGAGTTGCTGTGAACTTTAGAGTTTCATGCAGGTCTGTAGGTATCTTTATGGTTATGAATCTTTATTCAAGTTAGTACAAAGATCAAGTCATTTATTTGTATCATTCCCTTTCCGTGTTAGATTTATCTTTCATTAACAGCCAAAAAGTTGCAGTTGATCAGACAAACTTTCTTTGAAGAGTATGATCACCTTGGTTATTTTACTTGTTCAAGCAAAGGCCACACCCATCTCGATACGAAGTGCAAATACTTTCTAAAAGAAAGACCTTGAACTGGTAAACTGAGAAGATGAAAGTTTCATATAAACCCTTTTAACTTTCTGGATGAAAAACGCTCGATTGAATTAATTGACATAGGTTCAGATATAGCTGCCAGTATAACACTGTTTAAAGGCACTCCTCATTATTATTTAAATCAAGCATCAAATTGTGGTGGAGAAGAGATATTACTTGAATTATGAAACTTCTGGGCAAGTTGGGGAGCTCGCCTTCAAACTCTTCAAAAATTTCATTGTAATGTCACACTTGTGCAATTCAATAGTGTCATTTCCATTTGAATGAGCACATTTACAAGAAATACATAAGAAAACAGGAGGATGGGTACATCACCTGACCCCAAAGGCCTATCCTTTATTCAATATCACCTGACCAGGCTGAGTGCCCAACCTAACACACCACCCGACACCAGGGACAACTCCCAGATCCCACCCAGTATGCCGCCTACCTCATGAAACAGCTGACTCCACACAAGAACTCCTGGGACTGACCAGGAATAACCCCCTGCCTAGAAAATGTGGGATACAGGCTGGACTGCAGGTGGGACTGGAACTATGTGGTTTCAAGTGACTCCTCCCAAGCATACTGCTGGCAAATGTCCAAGCTATTGAAAACAACCTGGATGAACTTAAAATTAGACTCACCTCCTTAAGGAACTGAGATACTGCTGTGTGCTTTGTTTTACAGAGACATGGCTTACCCCTGCTTTACCTTACTGTGTTTACAACCCAAGGGCTTCTCACTTCACCAGATGGATCATATTGTGCCCTCAGGCAAAGCTAGAGAAGAAGGAGAGTGCTTCCTAATTAACTCTGTGGTGCTCAGATGTGGTAATCCTGGCCTTGGCTATCCTGATAGGGGTTGACAACCAACCCAGGCTGATGCTAAGCTTGTACTTGGGGAACTGTATTCTGCTATCAATAGCCTTGAAATAAAGTATCCAAAGGCCTTGTTCATAATAGCCAGGGACTTCAATCAGGCCAACCACAAAAATGTGCTGCCAAAATTCTATCAATGCATCTCCTGCCCAACCAGAGGCCCAAACACTCCATCCCCTGACCACTCTGTGCAAAATCTGACCACCTTGCTGTGCCTCTACTCCCTGCTTAAAAGCAGAAATTAAAGCAGGAGGATCTGGTAAAGAAAATTGTGCATTGCTGGTCTGAGAAAACAGTTTGCTTACTGTCACAATAGGTCCACCGTGACACCTTGTCTACAATCATCTCTGAAACATCAAAATAACAAGGACATTCACATCAGACTCCTATTTATTAATTATAGCTTCAACACCATAATCCCAACCAAACTCATCTCCAAAATCCTGGACCTAGGAATCAGCACCCGATCGGCCAATGGATCCTCAATTTTATGAACCATAGACCACAATCAGTGAGGATAAACTACAATACATCCTCCACAATAATTCTCAACAGGGATGTTTTCTCAAACCCTTACTGTACTCCCTATATACTCAAATTCTGCTATAACTCCATCTGCAAGTTTTCAGATGACACCGCTGTAGTGGGCTGGATTTGAAACAATCACGAGATGAAGTACATTGAAGGAGATTGAGAGTTTAGTAACATGGTATCAAGATAATATTGTCAGCCAAATGAAGGAGCTAATTATTGACTTCAGGGAACGCGTTGGAGTGTATACCCGATATGCATCAATGGAACTGAAGTGGAAATGACTGTGCTTCAAATTCCTTAGTGTGAATATCACCGACAATCTGGACTAGACCAGCCCATTGAGCCAATGGCAACAATGTGCACCAATACCTCTACCTCCTCAAGAGACTGAGGAGGTTTGCCGTGTCTCCATCAACTCTTACCAACTTCTATAGATGCACTGCATAAAGCATGTTATCGAGCTGCATCACAGCTTGGCTTGGCAACAGCTCTGCCAAACAGCGCAAGAAATTGCAAAGAGTTGTGAAGGTCGCCCAATTCATCATAAAGGCCAATATCTATGTTGTCGTGCCACTTTAGAATTTTAGTTATTTCAAAAGGATCATCTTTCATTCTTTTTAGCAGAACAAAACAGTACACATTACTCCAAATACAACCTCATCCACATCCTGTACAGTAAGTTTTTGGTCATTCACTCAACCTATCTATCTTTGTCATCTAACCTAGCAATATCATTCAACATCACTGGACTAGAAAGGTAATAAATTACTATTTAAAATGTGAGATCTAAAACTTGTTTTCCCCTTCGGTCCCCCTCTTTCAATTTCATAGCCCAGTTTTTCTTTCTCTTCTCATTCCTCCTTGTATATCTTATTTTATTCTACTCCAATGTATTTTCTTCCTTGTTGCTCCTCTGTTTCTTTCTCAATGTTTATATTTTATTGGTTAACTTCCCCAAATTATGGTGAGCTACATTTTTAAACTGAAAGGTGCGGATAAAATTTAACAGGCAATGCCATGAGATATCATACTCCAACAAGATTAGATCTTTTATTGCCACTACAGAATATTGATAGTGAAATGCTGGCCATGAAAATTATCACCCAGAGTTGCCAATAATGTGTAAATTAAAGTTGAAAAAATGGAGTTGCAAGAAATCTTAAATTAAAAAAGAATTGTTGGAAACACAACTGGAAAGAAAAAAAAAGTTAATGATTCAGGTCAAAGAATCTTAATCAGAAGTGGGAAAAAGAGAAAATAAGTCAGTATTAATTGACTTAATGCTTGGAGGATGGGAAAGGGATAGATAGGACAAAGGAAATCATTCTGAATGATTGAGGTAGGTTTGACCTACAGTTAAGCTGTAAATTAGGTTATCTGGTCGATCAGTTAATGGGGGTTGTTGGAAAGTGAAAATATGGTTCGTTCTTCATAATATCTATCATATGAGTGTAATTAGAAATTTGGAAAATGTGCAAATACAGAGCAATAGGTCAGGCTGTGGTAATAGCCTAGAATGATAATAGTCTCATAAAATAATCAGTGAGGTCACTTTGCAATTAAGTTTGCCATTTAGTAGGAGTTAAACAGTGGTGGTCCAAAGATCCAAACCCTTTCAGATCTGGTTAGATAACCCTTCTACACGTGAAGGATCATCATCATTTGAAAATCTCTTCTACAAAATAAATAACTGTAAATTTCAACTCTGACATGGATAAATTCATAAGCACTAGTTAGATAACATGCTGACATTCAAGTCCAGGGACCAAAATGGCCACCTTACAAGCTGGACAGGTTATTGATTATTATAATATGTAACATCAAGGTGCCCAGGAATTTTGGCTGCATTCAACCTGACAAATTTTTAAACTCTAATATTTTCCCTAGTGTTCCTTTATTATTGTAGTATTTAACCATATAACAATTACAGCACGGAAACAGGCCATCTCGACCCTTCTAGTCCGTGCCGAACACATAATCTCCCCTAGTCCCATATACCTGCGCTCAGACCATAACCCTCCATTCCTTTCTCATCCATATAACTATCCAATTTATTTTTAAATGATAAAAACGAACCTGCCTCCACCACTTTCACTGGAAGCTCATTCCACACAGCTACCACTCTCTGAGTAAAGAAGTTCCCCCTCATGTTACCCCTAAACTTCAGTCCCTTAATTCTCAAGTCATGTCCCCTTGTTTGAATCTTCCCTACTCTCAGTGGGAAAAGCTTTTCCACGTCAACTCTGTCTATCCCTCTCATCATTTTAAAAACCTCTATCAAGTCCCCCCTTAACCTTCTGCGCTCCAAAGAATAAAGCCCTAACTTGTTCAACCTTTCTCTGTAACTTAGTTGCTGAAACCCAGGCAACATTCTAGTAAATCTCCTCTGTACTCTCTCTATTTTGTTGACATCCTTCCTATAATTAGGTGACCAAAATTGTACACCATACTCCAGAATTGGCCTCACCAATGCCTTGTACAATTTTAACATTACATCCCAACTTCTATACTCAATGCTCTGATTTATAAAGGCCAGCACACCAAAAGCTTTCTTTACCACCCTATCTACATGAGATTCCACTTTCAGGGAACTGTGCATAGTTATTCCCAGATCCCTCTGTTCACCTACATTCTTCAATTCCCTACCATTTACCATGTACGCCCTATTTTGATTTGTCCTGCCAAGATGTAGCACCTCACAGCATTAAACTCCATCTGCCATCTTTCAGCCCACTCTTCCAACTGGCATAAATCTCTCTGTAGACTTTGAAACTCTACTTCATTACCCGCAACCCCACCTATCTTAGTATCATCTGCATACTTACTAATCCAATTTACCACACCATCGACCAGATCATTGATGTACATGACAAACAACAGTGGACCCAACACAGATCCCTGTGGCACCCCACTCGTCACTGGCCTCCAACCTGACAAACAACCATCCACCATTACTCTCTGGCATCTCCCATTCAGCCACTGTTGAATCCATCTTGCTACTCCACCATTAATACCCAACCATTGAACCTTCTTAACCAACCTTCCATGAGGAACCTTGTCAAAGGCCTTACTGAAGTCCATATACACAACATCCACTGCTTTACCCTCATCAATTTCCCGAGTAACATCTTCAAAAAATTCAAGAAGATTAGTTAAACATGACCTTCCAGGCACAAATCCATGTTGACTGTTCCTAATCAGACCCTGTTTATCCAGATGCTTATATATATTATCTCTAAGTATTCTTTCCATTAATTTGCCCACCACTGACGTCAAACTAACAGGTCTATAATTGCTAGGTTTACTCTTAGACCCCTTTTTAAACAATGGAACAACATGCGCAGTACGCCAATCCTCCGGCACTATTCCCGTTTCTAATGACATTTGAAATATTTCTGCCATAGCCCCTGCTATTTCTACACTAACTTCCCTCAATGTCCTAGGGAATATCCTGTCCGGACCTGGAGACTTATCCACTTTTATATTTCTCAAAAGTGTCAGTACTTCCTCTTCTTTGATCCTCATAGTTTCCATAGCTACTCTACTTGTTTCCCTTACCTCACATAATTCAATATCCTTCTCCTTGGTGAATACCGAAGAAAAGAAACTGTTCAATATCTCCCCCATCTCTTTTGGCTCTGCAGATAGTTGGCCACTCTGACTCTCTAATGGACCAATTTTATCCCTCGTTATCCTTTTGCTATTAATATAGCGGTAGAAACCCTTCGGATTTACTTTTACCTTACTTGCCAAAGCAACCTCATATCTTCTTTTAGCTTTTCTAATTTATTTCTTAAGATTCTTTTTACATTCTTTATACTCCTCAAGCACCTCATTTACTCCATGCTGCCTATAACTATTGTAGATCTCCCTCTTTTTCCGAACCAAGTGTCCAATTTCCCTTGAAAACCATGGCTCTTTACAATTTTTACGATTTCCTTTCAACCGAACACGGACATAAAGATTCTGTACTCTTAAAATTTCACCTTTAAATGTACTCCATTTCTCTTCCACATCTTTCCCATAAAACAAACTGTCCCAATTTACTCCTTTTAAATCCTTTCGCATCTCCTCAAAGTTAGCCTTTCTCCAATCAAAAATCTCAACCCTAGGTCCAGTTTTGTCCCTCTCCATAATTATATTGAAACTAATGGTATTGTGATCACTGGACCCAAACTGTTCCCCAACGCATACCTCTGCCACCTGACCCATCTCATTTCCTAACAGGAGGTCCAGTACCGCCCATTCTCTAGTAGGTACTTCTATGTATTGTTGCAAAAAACTATCCTGCACACATTTTACAAACTCCAACCCATCCAGCCCATTTACAGAATGTGTTTCCCAGTCTATGTGTGGAAAATTGAAATCTCCCACAATCACTACCTTGTGCTTACTACTAATATCTGCAATCTCCTTACATATTTGCTCTTCCAATTCTCGCTCCCCATTTGGCGGTCTATAATACACCCCTATAAGTGTTGCTACCCCTTTCCCATTTCTCAGTTCCACCCAAATAGCCTCCCTAGACGAGCCCTCTAATCTATCCTGCCAAAGCACTGCTGTAATATCTTCCCTGATAAGCAATGCAACACCTCCACCTCTTGCCCCTCCAATTCTATCACACCTGAAGCAACGAAATCCTGGAATATTTAGTTTCCAATCACAGCCCTCCTGCAACCATGTTTCACTGATCGCCACAACATCATACTTCCAGGTGTCAATCCAGGCTCTAAGTTCATCCACTTTTCTTACAATGCTCCTAGCATTAAAATATACACATTTAAGAAACCCACCCTCTCTTATTCTCTGATTATTTTCTTTTTCTTCTCTCTCCCCTACATTTTGGGTCAGAGTGCTACCATTCTCTGCCCCCTGCTTCACACACTGACTGCTAGCTTTCCCAATTTGAGTCCCTCCCCCCAACCATACTAGTTTAAAGTCTCCCCAGTAGCCTTTGCAAATCTCCCCGCCAGGATATTGGTCCCCCTTGAGTTCAAGTGCAACCCGTCCTTTCTGTACAGGTCGGACCTTCCCCAAAAGAGGTCCCAATGATCCAGAAACTTGAATCCATACCCACTGCACCAGTCCCTCATCCACGCATTTATCCTCCACCTCGCTCCATTCCTACTCTCACTGTCGCGTGGCACAGGCAGTAATCCTGAGATTGTTACCTTTCCAGTCCTTCTTCTTAACTCTCTACCTAACTCCCTAAATTCTTCTTTCAGGACCTCTTCTCTTTTTTTACCTATGTCGTTGGTACCTATATGCACCACAACCTCAGGCTCCTCTCCCTCCCATTTCAGGATTTCTTGGACACGTTCAGACACATCCCTGACCCTGGCACCAGGGAGGCAAACTACCATCCGGGACTCCTGTCTGCGTCCACAGAATCGCCTATCCGACCCCCTGACTATAGAGTCCCCTATTACAATTGCCCTCCCCTTCTTTTCCTTACCCTTCTGAGCAACCGGACCGGTCTTTGTGCCAGAGGCCCGGCCGCTGTCGCTGCCCCCAGGTAGGCTGTCTCCCCCACCCTTACTCAAGCATGAGTACTTATTTTCAAGGTGTACAGCCACCGGGGTACTCACCAGTCCCTGCCTCTGCCCGGTGCCCTTCCTAACTGTGACCCAGTTTTCTGTCTCAATAAATTCACTGCATTGATTTACCTGCCTCTTTGAATGCAACATTTTCAAACAAATACTTTCCATTTTCTCAGAATCAGCTTCATTGGATGCATTGCCAACTGTTACATCTTTTGTAGCCTCTGCCAGTTCCTTTGCTTGATATATGTTCCCTCACCAGAGGCATGGTGCAGAGGAGGTTTGCTGGAAGAGTACCAGAGATGAGTTGGATGGAGAGATTCACAGTTCTTCTGAGTGCAGATATTAAGGAGAGACTCATGAAGTGGTTTGATAGATTATATGAGGGAAATCAATTTATTGCAAGTTGACTTTCTCTTCAGGATGGTGACCACTATGACTCTGCTGTATATACATAAATACATATAAATAACACATACTTCCCACAACATCATACTTGCCAATTTCTAACTGAGCCTCTAGATCATCTACTTTATTTTGTATACTTCGCGCATCCATATACAACACTTTAACTTCGGTATTCACCTCCCGTCCGTCTCACACCGGTCACTATTGGCCCTGACTTTACTCTCTTATCCCTTCTCAAACTTTACTTCCCATTAAATGGGGAGTCTTTGGTAACTTTTCCTGTTCTCGCTTCCCCTTTAACTCCATCTTCGCCCGCTAAGAATGCATCGTTGCGGAGCACCAGTGTTGAGGATTACCCTAGAGTATGATTTGACCCCTATCCTCACTGATTGGGGTCTGTTGGTCAGGAAGTCGAGGATCTAGTTGCAAAGATGAGTGCCGACTTGAAGTCCCGCGAGTTTGGTGATGAGCTTAGAAACATAGAAACATAGAAATTAGGTGCAGGAGTAGGCCATTCGGCCCTTCGAGCCTGCACCGCCATTCAATATGATCATGGCTGATCATCCAACTCAGTATCCCGTACCTGCCTTCTCTCCATACCCTCTGATCCCCTTAGCCACAAGGGCCACATCTAACTCCCTCTTAAATATAGCCAATGAACTGGCCTCGACTACCCTCTGTGGCAGAGAGTTCCAGAGATTCACCACTCTGTGTGAAAAAAGTTCTTCTCATCTCGGTTTTAAAGGATTTCCCCCTTATCCTTAAGCTGTGACCCCTTGTCCTGGACTTCCCCAACATCGGGAGCAATCTTCCTGCATCTAGCCTGTCCAACCCCTTAAGAATTTTATAAGTTTCTATAAGATCCCCTCTCAATCTCCTAAATTCTAGAGATTATAAACCAAGTCTATCCAGTCTTTCTTCATAAGACAGTCCTGACATCCCAGGAATCAGTCTGGTGAACCTTCTCTGCACTCCCTCTATGGCAATAATGTCCTTCCTCAGATTTGGAGACCAAAACTGTACGCAATACTCCAGGTGTGGTCTCACCAAGACCCTGTACAACTGCAGTAGAACCTCCCTGCTCCTATACTCAAATCCTTTTGCTATGAAAGCTAACATACCATTCGCTTTCTTCACTGCCTGCTGCACCTGCATGCCCACTTTCAATGACTGGTGTACCATGACACCCAGGTCTCGCTGCATCTCCCCTTTTCCTAGTCGGCCACCATTTAGATAATAGTCTGCTTTCCTGTTTTTGCCACCAAAATGGATAACCTCACATTTATCCACATTATACTGCATCTGCCAAACATTTGCCCACTCACCCAGCCTATCCAAGTCACCTTGCAGTCTCCTAGCATCCTCCTCACAGCTAACACTGCCCCCCAGCTTAGTGTCATCCGCAAACTTGCAGATATTGCCTTCAATTCCCTCATCCAGATCATTAATATATATTGTAAATAGCTGGGGTCCCAGCACTGAGCCTTGCGGTACCCCACTAGTCACTGCCTGCCATTGTGAAAAGGACCCGTTTACTCCTACTCTTTGCTTCCTGTTTGCCAGCCAGTTCTCTATCCACATCAATACTGAACCCCCAATGCCGTGTGCTGGTGCCTCCTTGGCCCCGTCAAAAGCGGCCGTGGTCTCCGCATCCCACACCAGGTCCCGCTGCTTGCCGGCCAGACACTGGAACAAAGGCTGCATGAACCGGGCCGCCGCTGGCACAAATCGGTGATAGAAATGGATCATGCCCACAAATTATTGGAGCTCTTTAACGGTGTCCGGCCGGGGAAAGTGTCGAATCGCCTCCACCTTGGAGTTGCGCCTTGTGGGGTAACGTGGTGGCTGAGGAATGAGGGAGTCGAGACCGAACTGGCATTTGGCGGGGTTAATGGCGAGGCCATGGTCCTTGACGCGCTGGCACAGCAACCGGAGGTGCGTGCAGTGCTCCTGGCGGGAACGACTGGTGACCAGAATGTCATCGAGATAGATGAAAACGAAATCCAACCCACGGCCGAACATGTCCATACGCTGCTGAAAGGCTTGTGCGGCATTTTTGAGGCCGAACGGCATCCGCAGCCATTTAAACATGCCAAAAGGGGTAATGATGGCAGTCCTAGGCACATCATCGGGGTGGATGGGGATCTGGTGGTACCCGCGCACCAGATCAACTTTGGAAAGCCCCGTCTAAATGGGCCGTGAAATCCTGTATGTGTGGGACGGGGTAGCAGTCGGCAGTCATGGCGTTATTTAGGCGGCGGTAGTCCCCGCACGGTCTCCACCCGCCGGACGACTTAGGGACCACATGGAGTGGGGAAGCCCATGGGCTGTTGGAGCGCTGCACAATCTCCATCTCCTCACCTGGGGTGGAGGGTATTGCACAGAGGAGTTTCCTGCAACCTGTTTCTCTCGCGGTTCACAGACTTGCCAGCTGCCTGCCACTTTTGCGGGCTGGGAGAGTCTGTGTACCATGTGTATATGGAGTGCGTGAGGCTGCAGCCACTGTTTGAATACCTAAAGGGGCTACTCATTGCCTTCTGGCTGCATTTTTCACCCACCATCCTCATCTTTGGACACCCTGTGTGTAGGGGAGAGGGGAGGGCTGAAGATGCCCTGGTTGGGTTGTTCCTGGGCCTGGCCAAGCTGGCCATCCGTGAGTCATGGCGCCAGGCGGTGGAGGGCTCTGCCGAGCCAGCTGCCTGCCCCTTTTCCGGGGTTACATCCGCGCCTGGGTGGGGTTAGAAAGGGAATACGCTCTGTCCACGGGCACCGCAGGGTGTTGAATGCATCCTCAATAAGGATTCTAACATATCTGAATAGTAGTTTATTTAGGATATTTGTTTGTATTGTATTATGGTGGTGGGTTCTGGTTTGTTTTATTGTAGTTTAAATATTATTTTTTAAGAATTTCATAAATTATCTGATTTTTTTTTTAAATGGCCATATAATGGCAAACAAACATACTTAAATTTTGGAAAAATACATCTGCCCCAACTCTTAAAATGTGGATTACAAACATGTCTGAGGCACTACATCTTAAAGATATGAGACTTATCTTAGCAGGAAAATCAGAACAAATTTCAAAGATATGGATTCCTTTCATTGATTCATTACAAGGATAGTATGGTGCAACACAACTTCGGAATTAAACTGATTTACGGACTGGGTGATGGGTGGGGAGAGAAATGAAGCAGGTATATCAACACTTTTTTTTTCTTTTTTCCGTTTTTGTCTTTTTATTTCTTTACGTCTTTCCTATTTATTTTACTTACTCACTCTTCGACTACACTCATTTGGTAGTTTAGAGGTTCTATTCCAACATTAACTTTCTCTTTCATTTTCTTTCTTTCTTGCTCTTCCTCTCATTTTCTATTTCATCTTTGCTAAAATTAAAATGGAAGCTGTACAATAAATGTATTATGTCATATGCCACGGTTTATACTTTTGTAAACTGCTTATAATAAAAATATAAATTAAAAAAATATCCCCATCTCCTCCATGCGCTTGAACTCTTCCTTAGCCAACCGCAGCTTGTCGGGCAGGAGCCTGTGCGCCCGTGCGTGGAGCGGAGGGCTGGAGGTGGGGATGTGGTGAACGACACCGTGTTTAGGAGTGGCCGATTTAAACTGGTGGGTCAGGATTTCGGGGAACTCGGCCAGAATTTGGGCAGATGTATCGTCCGTGTCAGACACTGAGTGGCGATGGTGCTGGAGGGTGTCGGGGTGAACGAGGCGCTGGCCCTTGACATCGACTAGTAGGGAGTAGGCCCGTAGGAAATCGGCACCTAGCAATGGTTGAGAGACATCGGTGATGGTAAATGGTTATTTGAAATGGTGGGAGCTGAAAACGAGGGGAACAGTGCGAATGGCATAAGTTCGGATGGGGCCGCCATTGACGGCGGTCAGGGTGGGACCTCGCTTACCAGAACGTGTGTCGACCCTGGACGGGGTTAGTATGCTGATCTCGGCCCCCGTGTCCACGAGGAATCTGAGCCCAGACGTAGAGGCGATGTTTCTGGCTTACCGCGATAGCCACCACTGGCGATCGGCCGAAGCATTTCCCGGATGTGAGCAGGGAGAATGGCATCGGCGGGCTTCCGCACCCCAACGTTGGTGGTAGTAACACCACAGGCGCTTACTGGGATCCGCAACGGTCGGTTGCGGCGTGGCGTTGTCGATCGAAGGTGGAACGGACCGTCGAGGCCGTCGCAGAGCTGTAGACACCGGGCTGATGGAAGCGCAGTCCTGCTGCTTGGCGAGCCACAGCTTGTCCGCCCGCTCTGCGAGTTGCAGGGGGTCAGCGAAGTCGCTACTGGCGAGGAGCAGGCGGATGTCATTAGGCATCTGCTCCAGGAAAGCCTGCTCGAAGAGGAGATAAGGTTGGTGACCATCCATCAGTGAAAGCATTTCACTCATCAACACCAATGGCTTGCGGTCACCGAGGCCGTCCATTTGCAGGAGCCGGGCGGCGCAATCGCGGCGGCTGAGCCCGAAGGTACGCAGCAGCAGCGCCTTGATGCCATCGTACTTGTTGTCGGCAGGCGGATTTTGAAGGTAAGGGAGCAAACGGGTGGCGGTTTCTTAGTTGAGCGCACCGACCACGTGGAAGTATTTCATAGAATCCGGGACGATCTGGTGAATTTGGAACTGGGCCTCAATGTGTTGGAACCACACATGAGGTTGGACTGCCCAGAAAATGGGCAGTTTAAGCGAAACTGCTAGGCGGGGTTGGCGTCGAGGTTCTCAGCGGCGTTCATGATTGGACCCGAAAAACGTTCGGATCGTCGGGGTCACCAATGTAGTGAGACCAGGCAGGGTTGAGTGCAATATTCTTTATTCGCAAAGGCAAATACTCAAAACACTGCTTACCAAGTCTAGAACTAACAATTACAGCTCCTGTCGATGCGAAGAGCGCTAATTACTCACAAAGGCCCGCGAACTAACCCCCGGGTCACGTGACAGACCCGACCATTTACGAGGGTTCTGAATTCCCAGTCCCACCACTAGATGTCGCTACACCATACTTCAATTTTCTTAAAACGTTATTACATGGTAGAAGTGTATCTTAAGCTGCTGCACTAAATGCAAACCACAGTACAAATTATGCCTATGCCTAAAATTCTATTTGATCAATCATATAATCTTCAATCAGAATGGCAAAAGGGCATTGTAATATTTTACTTAACTCAAAATAGACGGCAGCCTTAAGCTTTATTTTCTTTTTTTTTAATCTTCACAAAAACAAAATTAGATAATCTA